>NC_088407.1:6446398-6506398 GCF_034236695.1 Oncorhynchus nerka | reverse complement strand
TGAGACAAACACAGCTTTATAATGTCTTTCTGTTAAAGAACCTTAAAGAAGCTCTAATATGTTTTACCATGAGACAAACACAGACATACGGGATTTATTATTTATGTTGAAGGGGTTTTCTACTGATATAATCCCCCCTCCACTTGACTGGAATGAGAGAAAATCTGTAAATATTAATACACATAGCTATTTGGAAAGTAATCAGACCCCTTGACTTTTCCCACATTTTGTTTTTGTACAGCATTATTCTAAAATTGGATTCAATTGTTTTTCCCTCAACAATATATATATATACACTATATATCTATATATATATACACTATATATCTATATCTATATATACTATATATCTATATATATATACACTATATATCTATATCTATATATACTATATATCTATATATATACACTATATATCTATATCTATATATACTATATATCTATATATATATACACTATATATCTATATATATATACACTATATATCTATATATATATACACTATATATCTATATATATATACACTATATATCTATATATATATACTATATATCTATATCTATATATACTATATATCTATATCTATATACACTATATATCTATATCTATATACACTATATATCTATATATATATATACTATATATCTATATCTATATACACTATCTATCTATATATATATACACTATATATCTATATATATATACACTATATATCTATATCTATATATACTATATATCTATATCTATATACACTATATATCTATATATATATACACTATATATCTATATATATATACACTATATATCTATATCTATATATACTATATATCTATATCTATATATACTATATATCTATATCGATATACACTATATATCTATATCTATATACACTATATATCTATATCTATATACACTATCTATCTATATATATATACACTATATATCTATATCTATATATACTATATATCTATATCTATATATACTATATATCTATATCTATATATACTATATATCTATATCTATATACACTATATATCTATATCTATATATACTATATATCTATATCTATATACACTATATATCTATATCTATATATACTATATATCTATATCTATATACACTATATATCTATATCTATATATACTATATATCTATATCTATATATACTATATATCTATATATATATACACTATATATCTATATCTATATATACTATATATCTATATATATATACACTATATATCTATATATATATATACTATATATCTATATCTATATATACTATATATCTATATCTATATACACTATATATCTATATCTATATATACTATATATCTATATCTATATACACTATATATCTATATCTATATATACTATATATCTATATCTATATATACTATATATCTATATATATATACACTATATATCTATATCTATATATACTATATATCTATATATATATACACTATATATCTATATCTATATATACTATATATCTATATATATATACACTATATATCTATATCTATATATACTATATATCTATATATATATACACTATATATCTATATCTATATATACTATATCCCGTAATGACAAAGCAAAAAAAACATTTTTTTTTTAACTTGTTACAAACTTATTTTAAAAAATGAAATATCACATTTACTCAGTACTTTGTTGAAGCACCTTTGACAGTGATTTCAGCCTTGAGTCTTCTTGGGTACGACGCTACAAGCTTGGCACACCTGTATTTGGTGAGTTTCTCCCATTCTTCTCTGCAGACCCTCTCAAGCTCTGTCAGGTTGGATGGGGAGCGTCGCTGCACAGCTGTTCGATCAGGTTATAGCATCACACCCAAGAAGAATCAAGGCTGTAATCGCTGCCAAAGGTGCTTCAACAAAGTACTGACTAAAGGGTCAGAATACCTATGCAAAAGTGATATTTCATTTTTTGCTTTGTCGTAATGGGGTATTGTGTGTAGATTGAGGGGGGGGGGCATTTAATCCACTTAGAATAAGGCTGCAATGTAACAAAATGTGTCAAATGAAGAAGTCTTTCCAAATACACACATATATATATATATATAGAAAAAATACTATATAGGTCACAAAATGTCTGTCCATAGAGTGCCTCTGGTTCCTACGGTAACACTGGGAGGAAAAGAAAAGGGAAACGCCCACACAAATCTAAAGTCTTCCAATCACGTGCTTTCTACTCTCTACCCCCAATTCCATGACACAGTGAATATGAATGAAATAGGGTAAAACACATTTCCTAAAGAGGGGAGATTATGGTAATGTTGAGCTAGCAGAGCTGGTGTTCATTTCCATCATCCTAGTTTAACACCATCTTCTCTGCGTTCCTTCTCTTGTTTCCCCTCCCTCCTTCCCTCTATTTTTCTCAACCCCTCTCCCTGCAGTAAATCTTGCAGTGTATTCTGGGTAGCAGCGAGGCTTTCTTGTTTTTTTGTCGAGCCATGACTTGGCTGAGTGTGTCTGTCACTGACAGATGGTCTCTCTCTCTCTCTCTCTCTCTCTCTCTCTCTCTCTCTCTCTCTCTCTCTCTCTCTCTCTCTCTCTCTCTCTCTCTCTCTCTCTCTCTCTCTCTCTCTCACTCTCCCACTCACACTCTCACTCACTCACTCACACTCTCTCTCACTCACTCACACTCTCACTCTCTCACTCACACTCTCACTCACTCACTCACACTCTCTCTCACTCACTCACATTGAGGTAATATGTGTGTGCTGATGATGAGTTTGAGTTGGTTAGTGGAATAATTTGAATCAGCTGTGTGGTGCTAGGGGGCAAAAAAACAAAAACGTGGGGCCCCAGGACCCCAGGGCCCCAGAACCGAGGGAAAGCCCTCGAAATAACCTGAATAACCTGACGGATGCACATCTCTCTAACACTGTAATGGTACCCTATTCCTTATGGGCCCTGGTCAATAGTAGTGCACTATATAGGGAATATAATGCCATTTGGCCCTGGTCAATAGAAGTGCACTATATAGGGAATATAATGACATTTGGCCCTGGTCAATAGAAGTGCACTATATAGGGAATATAATGACATTTGGGACGTTGATAAGTTTATTGTCCAGGCCCTGAGCAAATGTGCGTGACAAATGGCATCCTATTCTCTTTACATGGCACTACTATATAGTACTACTATTGACCAGGGCCAAATGGCATTATAGTCCCTCTATAGTGCACTACTTTTACCAGGATCAAATGGCATTATATTCCCCATATAGTGCACTACTTTTACCAGGACCAAATGGCATTATATTCCCTATATAGTGCACTACTTTTACCAGGACCAAATGGCATTATATTCCCTATATAGTGCACTACTTTTACCAGGACCAAATGGCATTATATTCCCTATATAGTGCACTACTTTTACCAGGACCAAATGGCATTATATTCCCTATATATAGTGCACTACTTTTACCAGGACCAAATGGCATTAAATTCCCTTTGTAGTGCACCATCTTGACCAGAGCCCTGATATCCCTGATTACTATCTGAGGAAATGACGCCATTCCACCTCCGAGCTGCAGTTGCCGCCTTGTAAAGATCTCTAGCGCAGGCCTCACGCAAACACACACACACACACACACACACACACACACACACACACACACACACACACACACACACACAGGGAGAATCGCAGACCGCTCTGAAAGGCCTGAGCCAGAACAGAACTCCATCCGTCCCTCCCTCGCTATTCACATCCCTCTCTTTCTCCATTCTTCCCTCCTTCTCTCTCTCCCTCCCCTCTTCCTCTCTTCTCTACTTTTCCCATCACAATCCCTCTCTCCCTCCCCTTCTTCCCTCCTACCCTTCTCCATCCCTTTCTCCCTCCCCCCTTTCTCAGGAAAACACACTGTGATACAGATGCTACTGTCATCATCCCTCCTTCTCTCTCTCTCTCTCTCTCCACTCTCTTTCCATCCCCCTCTCCTCTCCATCTCCTGTAGACTTACTGTGTTGCCTGGTTGTTGTGGTGATAGTAGTACCTCTGGATATTCCACGGTGGATCCATCGTCATAGCGATAAAGGTCTATCCGTCCGTGTGTTATGCTGCTCGGTCTGAGGGAGAGGAGATCGCTACGGCAACAGAGATGAGAGAGAGATGAAACAGAGCTGCAGCAGGAAACATAGGGGGGACTAGGGACTGGCTACAGGGGCAACAGCCATTCAGGAATAAAAGAGAGGATAGAGGCAGCTCATTGGTTGGTTGATGAGCTCACTTAGTCTCTCTCAAGTGCTCTGTCTTTCTTTCGCTCTGTCTGTTTCTCTCTCTGTCTCTCTTTCTCTCCTCCCCCTCCCTCCCTTTTGTCATATGTGGCAATAAGGGTTACTGTAATTTGTGTACAGTTAGCCTAGCAGTTAAGAGCATTGGGCCAGTTAACTAAAGATTGCTTGTTCGAATCCCAGAGTCGACTAGGTGAAAAATCTGTTGAAGGGCCCTTGAGCAAAACACTTAACCCTAATTGCTCCTGTAAGTTGCTCTGGATAAGGGTGTCTGCTAAATGACTCAAATGTACATGATGTGTCAGTCATGTTATTTACCCACCCCTTTATGCGTGTGAGTAACAATCATGTTAGGTTGACTCCAATTACCTGAAGAGGCGCAACTGCATGGCTCTCCTCATAATGAGGGATTGATGCCCCTTTCTCTCTCCTCCTAATGAGGGATTGATGCACCTTTCTCTCTCCTCCTCATAATGAGGGATTAATGCCCCTTTCTCTCTCCTCCTAATGAGGGATTGATGCCCCTTTCTCTCTCCTCATAATGAGGGATTGATGCCCCTTTCTCTCTCCTCCTAATGAGGGATTGATGCCCCTTTCTCTCTCCTCATAATGAGGGATTGATGCCCCTTTCTCTCTCTCCTCCTCATAATGAGGGATTGATGCCCCTTTCTCTCTCTCTCTCCTCATAATGAGGGATTGATGCCCCTTTCTCTCTCTCCTCATAATGAGGGATTGATGCACCTTTATCTCTCCTCATAATGAGGGATTGATGCCCCTTTCTCTCTCCTCCTAATGAGGGATTGATGCACCTTTCTCTCTCCTCCTCATAATGAGGGATTGATGCCCCTTTCTATCTCCTCCTCATAATGAGGGATTGATGCCTCTTTCTCTCTCCTCATAATGAGGGATTGATGCCCCTTTCTCTCTCTCTCCTCATAATGAGGGATTGATGCCCCTTTCTCTCTCTCTCCTCATAATGAGGGATTGATGCCCCTTTCTCTCTCTCTCCTCATAATGAGGGATTGATGCCCCTTTCTCTCTCCTCCTCATAATGAGGGATTGATGCCCCTTTCTCTCTCCTCCTCATAATGAGGGATTGATGCCCCTTTCTCTCTCTCCTCCTCATAATGAGGGATTGATGCCCCTTTCTCTCTCTCTCCTCATAATGAGGGATTGATGCCCCTTTCTCTCTCCTCCTCATAATGAGGGATTGATGCCCCTTTCTCTCTCCTCCTCATAATGAGGGATTGATGCCCCTTTCTCTCTCTCCTCCTCATAATGAGGGATTGATGCCCCTTTCTCTCTCTCCTCATAATGAGGGATTGATGCCCCTTTCTCTCTCTCCTCCTCATAATGAGGGATTGATGCACCTTTCTCTCTCTCTCCTCATAATGAGGGATTGATGCCCCTTTCTCTCTCCTCCTCATAATGAGGGATTGATGCTCCTTTCTCTCTCTCTCCTCATAATGAGGGATTGATGCCCCTTTCTCTCTCTCTCTCCTCATAATGAGGGATTGATGCCCCTTTCTCTCTCTCTCCTCATAATGAGGGATTGATGCCCCTTTCTCTCTCTCTCTCCTCATAATGAGGGATTGATGCCCCTTTCTCTCTCTCTCCTCATAATGAGGGTTTGATGCCCCTTTCTCTCTCTCTCCTCATAATGAGGGATTGATGCTCCTTTCTCTCTCTCTCCTCATAATGAGGGATTGATGCCCCTTTCTCTCTCTCTCTCCTCATAATGAGGGATTGATGCCCCTTTCTCTCTCTCTCCTCCTAATGAGGGATTGATGCCCCTTTCTCTCTCCTCCTCATAATGAGGGATTGATGCCCCTTTCTCTCTCCTCCTCATAATGAGGGATTGATGCCCCTTTCTCTCTCCTCCTCATAATGAGGGATTGATGCCCCTTTCTCTCTCCTCCTCATAATGAGGGATTGATGCCCCTTTCTCTCTCCTCCTCATAATGAGGGATTGATGCTCCTTTCTCTCTCCTCCTCATAATGAGGGATTGATGCACCTTTCTCTCTCTCTCCTCATAATGAGGGATTGATGCCCCTTTCTCTCTCCTCATAATGAGGGATTGATGCCCCTTTCTCTCTCTCCTCCTCATAATGAGGGATTGATGCCCCTTTCTCTCTCCTCATAATGAGGGATTGATGCCCCTTTCTCTCTCTCCTCATAATGAGGGATTGATGCCCCTTTCTCTCTCTCCTCCTCATAATGAGGGATTGATGCACCTTTCTCTCTCCTCCTCCTCATAATGAGGGATTGATGCCCCTTTCTCTCTCTCTCCTCATAATGAGGGATTGATGCCCCTTTCTCTCTCCTCATAATGAGGGATTGATGCCCCTTTCTCTCCTCCTCATAATGAGGGATTGATGCCCCTTTCTCTCCTCCTCATAATGAGGGATTGATGCCCCTTTCTCTCTCTCTCCTCATAATGAGGGATTGATGCACCTTTCTCTCTCCTCCTCATAATGAGGGATTGATGCCCCTTTCTCTCTCTCCTCCTCATAATGAGGGATTGATGCCCCTTTCTCTCTCTCCTCCTCATAATGAGGGATTGATGCCCCTTTCTCTCTCTCCTCCTCATAATGAGGGATTGATGCCCCTTTCTCTCTCCTCCTCATAATGAGGGATTGATGCCCCTTTCTCTCTCTCTCCTCATAATGAGGGATTGATGCCCCTTTCTCTCTCTCTCCTCATAATGAGGGATTGATGCCCCTTTCTCTCTCTCTCCTCATAATGAGGGATTGATGCCCCTTTCTCTCTCTCTCCTCATAATGAGGGATTGATGCCCCTTTCTCTCTCTCCTCCTCATAATGAGGGATTGATGCCCCTTTCTCTCTCCTCCTCATAATGAGGGATTGATGCCCCTTTCTCTCTCTCTCCTCATAATGAGGGATTGATGCACCTTTCTCTCTCCTCATAATGAGGGATTGATGCCCCTTTCTCTCTCCTCATAATGAGGGATTGATGCCCCTTTCTCTCTCCTCATAATGAGGGATTGATGCCCCTTTCTCTCTCTCTCCTCATAATGAGGGATTGATGCCCCTTTCTCTCTCTCCTCCTCCTAATGAGGGATTGATGCCCCTTTCTCTCTCCTCTAATGAGGGATTGATCTCTCTCTCCTCATAATGAGGGATTGATGCCCCTTTCTCTCTCTCTCCTCCTAATGAGGGATTGATGCCCCTTTCTCTCTCTCCTCCTCATAATGAGGGATTGATGCCCCTTTCTCTCTCTCCTCCTCATAATGAGGGATTGATGCCCCTTTTCTCTCTCCTCCTCATAATGAGGGATTGATGCCCCTTTCTCTCTCCTCATAATGAGGGATTGATGCCCCTTTTCTCTCTCCTCCTCATAATGAGGGATTGATGCCCCTTTCTCTCTCCTCCTCATAATGAGGGATTGATGCCCCTTTCTCTCTCCTCATAATGAGGGATTGATGCACCTTTCTCTCTCCTCCTCATAATTAGGGATTGATGCACCTTTCTCTCTCCTCATAATGAGGGATTGATGCCCCTTTCTCTCTCCTCATAATGAGGGATTGATGCCCCTTTCTCTCTCCTCCTAATGAGGGATTGATGCCCCTTTCTCTCTCTCCTCCTCATAATGAGGGATTGATGCCCCTTTCTCTCTCCTCCTCCTCATAATGAGGGATTGATGCCCCTTTCTCTCTCTCCTCCTCATAATGAGGGATTGATGCCCCTTTCTCTCTCCTCATAATGAGGGATTGATGCACCTTTCTCTCTCCTCCTCATAATTAGGGATTGATGCACCTTTCTCTCTCCTCATAATGAGGGATTGATGCCCCCTTTCTCTCTCCTCATAATGAGGGATTGATGCCCTTTCTTCTCTCTCCTCATAATGAGGGATTGATGCCCCTTTCTCTCTCTCTCATAATGAGGGATTGATGCCCCTTTCTCTCTCTCCTCATAATGAGGGATTGATGCCCCTCTCTCTCTCCTCCTCATAATGAGGGATTGATGCCCCTTTCTCTCTCTCCTCCTCATAATGAGGGATTGATGCCCTCTCCCTCCTCATAATCTCTCTCTCTCCTCATAATGAGGGATTGATGCCCCTTTTTCTCCTCCTCATAATGAGGGATTGATGCCCTTTCTCTCTCTCTCCTCATAATGAGGATTGATGCCCCTTTCTCTCTCTCTCCTCATAATGAGGGATTGATGCCCCTTTTCTCTCCTCCTCATAATGAGGATTGATGCCCCTTTCTCTCTCTCTCCTCATAATGAGGGATTGATGCCCCTCTCTCTCCTCATAATGAGGGATTGATGCCCCTTTCTCTCTCTCCTCATAATGAGGGATTGATGCCCCTTTCTCTCTCTCCTCCTCATAATGAGGGATTGATGCCCCTTTCTCTCTCCTCCTCATAATGAGGGATTGATGCCCTTTCTCTTTCCTCATAATGAGGGATTGATGCCCTTTCTCTCTCCTCATAATGAGGGATTGATGCCCCTTTTTCTCTCTCCTCATAATGAGGGATTGATGCCCCTTTCTCCTCCTCATAATGAGGGATTGATGCCTTTCTCTCCTCCTCATAATTAGGATTGATGCACCTTCTCTCCTCATAATGAGGGATTGATGCCCCTTTCTCTCTCCTCATAATGAGGGATTGATGCCCCTTTCTCTCTCCTCCTAATGAGGCATTGATGCCCCTTTCTCTCTCCTCCTCATAATGAGGGATTGATGCCCCCCCTCTCCTTTCTCTCTCTCCTCCTCATAATGAGGGATTGATGCCCCTTTCTCTCTCCTCATAATGAGGGATTGATGCACCTCTCTTCTCTCTCTCTCTCCTCATAATGAGGGATTGATGCCCCTTTCTCTCTCTCTCCTCATAATGAGGGATTGATGCCCCTTTCTCTCTCCTCATAATGAGGGATTGATGCACCTTTCTCTCTCCTCCTCATAATTAGGGATTGATGCACCTTTCTCTCTCCTCATAATGAGGGATTGATGCCCCTTTCTCTCTCCTCCTAATGAGGGATTGATGCCCCTTTCTCTCTCCTCATAATGAGGGATTGATGCCCCTTTCTCTCTCCTCCTAATGAGGGATTGATGCCCCTTTCTCTCTCCTCATAATGAGGGATTGATGCCCCTTTCTCTCTCTCCTCCTCATAATGAGGGATTGATGCCCTTTCTCTCTCTCTCCTCATAATGAGGGATTGATGCCCTTTCTCTCTCTCCTCATAATGAGGATTGATGCCCTTTCTCTCTCCTCCTCATAATGAGGGATTGATGCCCTTTCTCTCTCTCTCCTCATAATGAGGGATTGATGCCCTTTCTCTCTCTCCTCCTCATAATGAGGGATTGATGCCCCTTTCTCTCTCTCCCATAATGAGGGATTGATGCCCCTTTCTCTCTCTCCTCCTCCTAATGAGGGATTGATGCCCTTTCTTCTCTCTCTCCTCCTCTAATGAGGGATTGATGCCCCTTTCTCTCTCCCTAATGAGGATTGATGCCCTTTCTCTCTCCTCATAATGAGGGATTGATGCCCCCTTTCTCTCTCCTCCTAATGAGGGATTGATGCCCCTTTTCTCTCTCCTCATAATGAGGGATTGATGCCCCTTTCTCTCTCTCCTCCTCATAATGAGGGATTGATGCCCCTTTTCTCTCTCCTCCTCATAATGAGGGATTGATGCCCTTTCTCTCTCTCCTCATAATGAGGGATTGATGCACCTTTCTCTCTCCTCCTCATAATGAGGGATTGATGCCTTTCTCTTTCTCTCCTCCTAATGAGGGATTGATGCCCCTTTCTCTCTCCTCATAATGAGGGATTGATGCCCCTTTCTCTCTCTCCTCCTCATAATGAGGGATTGATGCCCCTTTCTCTCTCTCCTCCTCATAATGAGGATTGATGCCCTTTCTCTCTCTCTCCTCATAATGAGGGATTGATGCCCCTTTTCTCTCTCTCCTCATAATGAGGATTGATGCCCCTTTTCTCTCTCCTCCTCATAATGAGGGATTGATGCCCCTTTCCTCTCTCCTCCTCCTCATAATGAGGGATTGATGCACCTTTCTCTCTCTCCTCCTAATGAGGGATTGATGCCCCTTTTTCTCTCTCCTCATAATGAGGGATTGATGCCCTTTCTCTCTCCTCCTAATGAGGGATTGATGCCCCTTTCTCTCCTCCTCATAATGAGGGATTGATGCCCCTTTTTCTCTCCTCCTCATAATGAGGGATTGATGCCCCTTTCTCTCTCCTCCTCATAATGAGGATTGATGCCCCTTTCTCTCTCCTCATAATCTCTCTCCTCATAATGAGGGATTGATGCCCCTTTCTCTCTCCTCCTCATAATGAGGGATTGATGCCCCTTTCTCTCTCTCCTCCTCATAATGAGGGATTGATGCCCTTTTCTCTCTCCTCCTCATAATGAGGATTGATGCCCTTTCTTTCTCCTCCTCATAATGAGGGATTGATGCCCCTTTCTCTCTCCTCCTCCTCATAATGAGGGATTGATGCCCCTTTCTCTCTCTCCTCCTCCTCATAATGAGGGATTGATGCCCCTTTCTCTCTCTCCTCCTCCTCATAATGAGGGATTGATGCCCCTTTCTCTCTCTCCTCCTCATAATGAGGGATTGATGCCTTTCTCTCTCTCCTCCTCATAATGAGGATTGATGCCCCTTTCTCTCTCTCTCTCCTCCTCATAATGAGGATTGATGCCCTTTCTTTCCTCCTCTCATAATGAGGGATTGATGCCCTCTCCTCATAATGAGGGATTGATGCCCCTTTCTCTCTCTCCTCCTCATAATGAGGGATTGATGCCCCTTTCTCTCTCTCTCCTCATAATGAGGGATTGATGCCCCTTTCTCTCTCTCCTCCTCATAATGAGGGATTGATGCCCCTTTCTCTCTCTCCTCCTCATAATGAGGGATTGATGCCCCTTTTCTCTCTCCTCCTCATAATGAGGGATTGATGCCCCTTTCTCTCTCCTCCTCATAATGAGGGATTGATGCTTTCTTCTCTCCTTTCTCTCTCCTCCTCATAATGAGGGATTGATGCTCCTTTTCTGTCCTCCTCATAATGAGGGATTGATGCACCTTTCTCTCTCCTCATAATGAGGGATTGATGCCCCTTTCTCTCTCCTCCTCATAATGAGGGATTGATGCACCCTTTCTCTCTCCTCCTCATAATGAGGATTGATGCCCCTTCTCTCTCCTCATAATGAGGGATTGATGCCCCTTTCTCTCCTCCTCATAATGAGGGATTGATGCCCCTTTCTCTCTCCTCATAATGAGGGATTGATGCCCCTTTCTCTCTCCTCATAATGAGGGATTGATGCCCCTTTCTCTCTCCTCCTCATAATGAGGGATTGATGCCCCTTTCTCTCTCTCCTCCTCATAATGAGGGATTGATGCCCCTTTCTCTCTCTCCTCATAATGAGGGATTGATGCCCCTTTCTCTCTCCTCCTCATAATGAGGGATTGATGCCCCTTTCTCTCTCCTCCTCATAATGAGGGATTGATGCCCCTTTCTCTCCTCCTCATAATGAGGGATTGATGCCCCTTTCTCTCTCTCCTCCTCATAATGAGGGATTGATGCACCTTTCTCTCTCTCCTCCTCATAATGAGGGATTGATGCCCCTTTCTCTCTCCTCCTCATAATGAGGGATTGATGCCCCTTTCTCTCTCTCCTCCTCATAATGAGGGATTGATGCCCTTTCTCTCTCTCCTCCTCATAATGAGGGATTGATGCCCCTTCTCTCTCTCCTCCTCATAATGAGGGATTGATGCCCCTTTCTCTCTCTCCTCCTCATAATGAGGGATTGATGCCCCTTTCTCTCTCCTCCTCATAATGAGGGATTGATGCCCCTTTCTCTCTCTCCTCCTCATAATGAGGATTGATGCCCCTTTCTCTCTCCTCCTCATAATGAGGATTGATGCCCCTTTCTCTCTCCTCATAATGAGGATTGATGCACCTTTCTCTCTCCTCCTCATAATGAGGGATTGATGCCCTTTCTCTCTCCTCATAATGATGCCCCTTTCTCTCTCCTCCTCATAATGAGGGATTGATGCCCCTTTCTCTCCTCCTCCTCATAATGAGGGATTGATGCCCTTTCTCTCTCTCCTCATAATGAGGGATTGATGCCCCTTTCTCTCTCCTCATAATGAGGGATTGATGCCCCTTTCTCTCTCCTCCTCATAATGAGGGATTGATGCCCCTTTCTCTCTCCTCCTCATAATGAGGGATTGATGCCCTTTTCTCTCTCCTCCTCATAATGAGGGATTGATGCCCCTTTCTTCTCTCCTCATAATGAGGGATTGATCCTCTCCTCCTCATAATGAGGGATTGATGCCCCTTTTCTCTCTCCTCATAATGAGGATTGATGCCCCTTTCTCTCTCTCCTCCTCATAATGAGGGATTGATGCCCCTTTTCTCTCTCCTCCTCATAATGAGGATTGATGCCCTTTTCTCTCTCTCCTCATAATGAGGGATTGATGCCCCTTTCTCTCTCTCCTCATAATGAGGGATTGATGCCCCTTTCTCTCTCCTCATAATGAGGGATTGATGCCCCTTTCTCTCTCTCCTCCTCATAATGAGGGATTGATGCCCCTTTTCTCTCCTCCTCATAATGAGGATTGATGCCCCTTTCTTCTCTCTCCTCATAATGAGGGATTGATGCCCCTTTCTCTCTCTCCTCATAATGAGGGATTGATGCCCCTTTCTCTCTCCTCCTCATAATGAGGGATTGATGCCCCTTTCTCTCTCTCCTCCTCATAATGAGGGATTGATGCCCCTTTCTCTCTCTCCTCCTCATAATGAGGGATTGATGCCCCTTTCTCTCTCTCCTCCTCATAATGAGGGATTGATGCCCCTTTCTCTCTCCTCCTCATAATGAGGGATTGATGCCCCTTCTCTCTCTCCTCCTCATAATGAGGGATTGATGCCCTTCTCTCTCCTCCTCATAATGAGGGATTGATGCCCCTTTTTCTCTCTCCTCATAATGAGGGATTGATGCCCCTTTCTCTCTCTCCTCATAATGAGGGATTGATGCCCCTTTCTCTCTCCTCCTCATAATGAGGGATTGATGCCCCTTTCTCTCTCCTCCTCATAATGAGGATTGATGCCCCTTTCTCTCTCCTCCTCATAATGAGGGATTGATGCCCCTTTCTCTCTCTCTCCTCATAATGAGGGATTGATGCCCCTTTCTCTCTCCTCCTCATAATGAGGGATTGATGCCCCTTTCTCTCTCTCCTCCTCATAATGAGGGATTGATGCCCCTTTCTCTCCTCCTCATAATGAGGGATTGATGCCCCTTTCTCTCTCTCCTCCTCATAATGAGGGATTGATGCCCCTTTCTCTCTCCTCCTCATAATGAGGGATTGATGCCCCTTTCTCTCTCCTCCTCATAATGAGGGATTGATGCCCCTTTCTCTCTCCTCATAATGAGGGATTGATGCACCTTTCTCTCTCCTCATAATGAGGATTGATGCCCTTTCTCTCTCTCCTCATAATGAGGGATTGATGCCCCTTTCTCTCTCTCCTCATAATGAGGGATTGATGCCCCTTTCTCTCTCTCTCCTCATAATGAGGGATTGATGCCCCTTTCTCTCTCTCCTCCTCATAATGAGGGATTGATGCCCCTTTCTCTCTCCTCATAATGAGGGATTGATGCCCCTTTCTCTCTCTCCTCCTCATAATGAGGGATTGATGCCCCTTTCTCTCTCTCCTCCTCATAATGAGGGATTGATGCCCCTTTCTCTCTCTCCTCCTCATAATGAGGGATTGATGCCCCTTTCTCTCTCTCTCCTCATAATGAGGGATTGATGCCCCTTTCTCTCTCCTCCTCATAATGAGGGATTGATGCCCTTTCTCTCTCCTCCTCATAATGAGGGATTGATGCCCCTTTCTCTCTCTCCTCCTCATAATGAGGGATTGATGCACCTTTCTCTCTCCTCATAATGAGGGATTGATGCCCCTTTCTCTCTCCTCATAATGAGGGATTGATGCCGTTTTCTCTCTCTCCTCATAATGAGGGATTGATGCCCCTTTCTCTCTCCTCCTCATAATGAGGGATTGATGCCCCTTTCTCTCTCTCTCCTCATAATGAGGGATTGATGCCCCTTTCTCTCTCCTCCTCATAATGAGGGATTGATGCCCCTTTCTCTCTCTCCTCATAATGAGGGATTGATGCCCCTTTCTCTCTCTCCTCATAATGAGGGATTGATGCCCCTTTCTCTCTCTTCATAATGAGGGATTGATGCCCCTTTCTCTCTCCTCATAATGAGGGATTGATGCCCCTTTCTCTCTCTCCTCATAATGAGGGATTGATGCCCCTTTCTCTCTCTCCTCATAATGAGGGATATATGCCCCTTTCTCTCTCTCTCCTCATAATGAGGGATTGATGCCCCTTTCTCTCTCCTCATAATGAGGGATTGATGCCCCTTTCTCTCTCTCCTCCTCATAATGAGGGATTGATGCACCTTTCTCTCTCCTCCTCCTCATAATGAGGGATTGATGCACCTTTCTCTCTCCTCCTCCTCATAATGAGGGATTGATGCACCTTTCTCTCTCCTCCTCATAATGAGGGATTGATGCACCTTTCTCTCTCCTCCTCCTCATAATGAGGGATTGATGCCCCTTTCTCTCTCTCCTCCTCATAATGAGGGATTGATGCACCTTTCTCTCTCCTCCTCCTCATAATGAGGGATTGATGCACCTTTCTCTCTCCTCCTCCTCATAATGAGGGATTGATGCACCTTTCTCTCTCCTCCTCCTCATAATGAGGGATTGATGCACCTTTCTCTCTCCTCCTCCTCATAATGAGGGATTGATGCACCTTTCTCTCTCCTCCTCCTCATAATGAGGGATTGATGCCCCTTTCTCTCTCTCCTCATAATGAGGGATATATGCCCCTTTCTCTCTCTCTCCTCATAATGAGGGATTGATGCCCCTTTCTCTCTCCTCATAATGAGGGATTGATGCCCCTTTCTCTCTCTCCTCCTCATAATGAGGGATTGATGCACCTTTCTCTCTCTCCTCCTCATAATGAGGGATTGATGCACCTTTCTCTCTCCTCCTCCTCATAATGAGGGATTGATGCACCTTTCTCTCTCCTCCTCATAATGAGGGATTGATGCACCTTTCTCTCTCTCCTCCTCATAATTAGGGTGTGGTATCCCAGGAGGTCTACCCCGGGGGATGGTAATAGAGGGGAGGTACGTGAGGCTACGTTGGCTCCCTCTGCTGGGGATACGGGAGCTGGGCACCCCGACACGGACAGCTAAGTGGAGGTAACCAGAGGAAAGTGCCAACCAGCCGTGGAGGCTAAATAAAAGGAGCACGAAGGCACAACGTGGGAGAGACGGACACCAGTTAAGAGAGAGAAGGAAAAACGAGCAAAACATAAGTTATTTATTTGATATATTTATTTTCTGTCTTAGTAAAGGTGTTTTTTGTGGACCAAAGCCTCCCTGTCTCTGTGTCAATATCTGCTCGCTCAACCCAACACCCCACGGTTTACCACAAGGGATAGATACACCTTTCCCTCTCTCTCCTCCTTATAATGAGGGATGGATACACATTTCTCTCTCTCCTCCTCATAATGAGGGATGGATAAACCTTTCCCTCTCTCTCCTCCTCATAATGAGGGATGGATAAACCTTTCCCTCTCTCTCCTCCTTATAATGAGGGATGGATAAACCTTTCTCTCTCTCTCCTCCTTATAATGAGGGATGGATAAACCTTTCTCTCTCTCTCTCCTCTTTATAATGAGGGATGGATAAACCTTTCTCTCTCTCTCTCCTCCTTATAATGAGGGATGGATAAACCTTTCTCTCTCTCTCTCCTCCTTATAATGAGGGATGGATAAACCTTTCCCTCTCTCTCTCCTCCTTATAATGAGGGATGGATAAACCTTTCTCTCTCTCTCTCCTCCTTATAATGAGGGATGGATAAACCTTTCTCTCTCTCTCCTCCTTATAATGAGGGATGGATAAACCTTTCCCTCTCTCTCCTCCTTATAATGAGGGATGGATAAACCTTTCTCTCTCTCTCTCCTCCTTATAATGAGGGATGGATAAACCTTTCTCTCTCTCTCTCCTCCTTATAATGAGGGATGGATAAACCTTTCCCTCTCTCTCCTCCTTATAATGAGGGATGGATAAACCTTTCCCTCTCTCTCCTCCTTATAATGAGGGATGGATAAACCTTTCCATCTCTCTCTCCTCCTTATAATGAGGGATGGATAAACCTTTCCCTCTCTCCTCCTCCTTATAATGAGGGATGGATAAACCTTTCCCTCTCTCTCCTCCTTATAATGAGGGATGGATAAACCTTTCCCCCTCTCTCTCCTCCTTATAATGAGGGATGGATAAACCTTTCCCTCTCTCTCCTCCTTATAATGAGGGATGGATAAACCTTTCCCTCTCTCTCCTCCTTATAATGAGGGATGGATAAACCTTTCCCTCTCTCCTCCTCCTTATAATGAGGGATGGATAAACCTTTCCATCTCTCTCCTCCTTATAATGAGGGATGGATAAACCTTTCCCTCTCTCCTCCTCCTTATAATGAGGGATGGATAAACCTTTCCCTCTCTCTCCTCCTTATAATGAGGGATGGATAAACCTTTCCCTCTCTCTCCTCCTTATAATGAGGGATGGATAAACCTTTCCCTCTCTCTCTCCTCCTTTTAATGAGGGATGGATAAACCTTTCCCCCTCTCTCTCCTCCTTATAATGAGGGATGGATAAACCTTTCCCTCTCTCTCCTCCTTATAATGAGGGATGGATAAACCTTTCCCTCTCTCTCCTCCTTATAATGAGGGATGGATAAACCTTTCCCTCTCTCTCCTCCTTATAATGAGGGATGGATAAACCTTTCTCTCTCTCTCCTCCTTTTAATGAGGGATGGATAAACCTTTCCCTCTCTCTCCTCCTTATAATGAGGGATGGGTAAACCTTTCCCTCTCTCTCCTCCTTATAATGAGGGATGTGTAAACCTTTCCCTCTCTCTCCTCCTTATAATGAGGGATGGATAAACCTTTCCCTCTCTCTCCTCCTTATAATGAATAAACCTTGAGGGACAGAACCCTGGAGCAACACCACCAGCTAGGAGTCGACTTGCGGGGGGACAGAACCCTGAGGTCCCCAATAGGGGAGGGACAGACCACTGAGGTCCCCAATAGGGGAGGGACAGACCACTGAGTGCCCCAATAGGGGAGGGACAGACCACTGAGTGCCCCAATAGGGGAGGGACAGACCACTGAGTGCCCCAATGTGGGAGGGACAGACCACTGAGTGCCCCAATAGGGGAGGGACAGACCACTGAGTGCCCCAATAGGGGAGGGACAGACCACTGAGTGCCCCAATAGGGGAGGGACAGACCACTGAGTGCCCCAATAGGGGAGGGACAGACCACTGAGTGCCCCAATGTGGGAGGGACAGACCACTGAGTGCCCCAATAGGGGAGGGACAGACCACTGAGTGCCCCAATAGGGGAGGGACAGACCACTGAGTGCCCCAATGTGGGAGGGACAGACCACTGAGTGCCCCAATAGGGGAGGGACAGACCACTGAGTGCCCCAATGTGGGAGGGACAGACCACTGAGTGCCCCAATAGGGGAGGGACAGACCACTGAGTGCCCCAATAGGGGAGGGACAGACCACTGAGTGCCCCAATAGGGGAGGTACAGACCACTGAGTGCCCCAATAGGGGAGGGACAGACCACTGAGTGCCCCAATAGGGGAGTGATTGCTTCCTATAAGAGAACAAAATGTGTATATTTCTAGACATCTTTGAAATGCGAGTCAGGTAAAGAGCTTTTGTCTTTAAAGGGGCCGTGTTGTATTTTGAGGCAGGCTTGAATTAACTAGGTAGGCAGAGGGGAGCGTAATGTGTCTGATTCTCTGTAATAATGGTGTGGGAATAATAATGCATTTTATTTTGTAAAGTGGAGTCTTGCATCAAACAACATGTTCAGTCACCATTTTCAGTCACCTCCTTGTCTGAAGGACAGGTGGATAAACAGTCACCATTTTCAGTCACCTCCTTGTCTGAAGGACAGGTGGATAAACAGTCACCATTTTCAGTCACCTCCTTGTCTGAAGGACAGGTGGATAAACAGTCACCTCCTTGTCTGAAGGACAGGTGGATAAACAGTCACCTCCTTGTCTGAAAGACAGGTGGATAAACAGTCACCTCCTTGTCTGAAGGACAGGTGGATAAACAGTCACCTCCTTGTCTGAAGGACAGGTGGATAAACAGTCACCTCCTTGTCTGAAGGACAGGTGGATAAACAGTCACCATGTTCAGTCACCTCCTTGTCTGAAGGACAGGTGGATAAACAGTCACCATTTTCAGTCACCTCCTTGTCTGAAGGACAGGTGGATAAACAGTCACCATGTTCAGTCACCTCCTTGTCTGGAGGACAGGTGGATAAACAGTCACCATTTTCAGTCACCTCCTTGTCTGAAGGACAGGTGGATAAACAGTCACCATTTTCAGTCACCTCCTTGTCTGAAGGACAGGTGGATAAACAGTCACCTCCTTGTCTGAAGGACAGGTGGATAAACAGTCACCATGTTCAGTCACCTCCTTGTCTGAAGGACAGGTGGATAAACAGTCACCATTTTCAGTCACCTCCTTGTCTGAAGGACAGGTGGATAAACAGTCACCATGTTCAGTCACCTCCTTGTCTGGAGGACAGGTGGATAAACAGTCACCTCCTTGTCTGGAGGACAGGTGGATAAACAGTCACCTCCTTGTCTGGAGGACAGGTGGATAAACAGTCACCATGTTCAGTCACCTCCTTGTCTGGAGGACAGGTGGATAAACAGTCACCTCCTTGTCTGGAGGACAGGTGGATAAACAGTCACCTCCTTGTCTGGAGGACAGGTGGATAAACAGTCACCATGTTCAGTCACCTCCTTGTCTGAAGGACAGGTGGATAAACAGTCACCATGTTCAGTCACCTCCTTGTCTGAAGGACAGGTGGATAAACAGTCACCATGTTCAGTCACCTCCTTGTCTGAAGGACGAGTGGATAAACAGTCACCATGTTCAGTCACCTCCTTGTCTGAAGGACAGGTGGATAAACAGTCACCATGTTCAGTCACCTCCTTGTCTGGAGGACAGGTGGATAAACAGTCACCATGTTCAGTCACCTCCTTGTCTGAAGGACAGGTGGATAAACAGTCACCTCCTTGTCTGAAGGACAGGTGGATAAACAGTCACCATGTTCAGTCACCTCCTTGTCTGAAAGACAGGTGGATAAACAGTCACCATGTTCAGTCACCTCCTTGTCTGAAAGACAGGTGGATAAACAGTCACCATGTTCAGTCACCTCCTTGTCTGGAGGACAGGTGGATAAACAGTCACCATGTTCAGTCACCTCCTTGTCTGGAGGACAGGTGGATAAACAGTCACAATGTTCAGTCACCTCCTTGTCTGGAGGACAGGTGGATAAACAGTCACCATGTTCAGTCACCTCCTTGTCTGGAGGACAGGTGGATAAACAGTCACCATGTTCAGTCACCTCCTTGTCTGGAGGACAGGTGGATAAACAGTCACCATGTTCAGTCACCTCCTTGTCTGAAGGACAGGTGGATAAACAGTCACCATGTTCAGTCACCTCCTTGTCTGAAGGACAGGTGGATAAACAGTCACAATTTTCAGTCACCTCCTTGTCTGAAGGACAGGTGGATAAACAGTCACCTCCTTGTCTGAAGGACAGGTGGATAAACAGTCACCATTTTCAGTCACCTCCTTGTCTGAAGGACAGGTGGATAAACAGTCACCTCCTTGTCTGAAGGACAGGTGGATAAACAGTCACCATGTTCAGTCACCTCCTTGTCTGGAGGACAGGTGGATAAACAGTCACCTCCTTGTCTGGAGGACAGGTGGATAAACAGTCACCATGTTCAGTCACCTCCTTGTCTGGAGGGCAGGTGGATAAACAGTCACCATGTTCAGTCACCTCCTTGTCTGAAGGACAGGTGGATAAACAGTCAACATGTTCAGTCACCTCCTTGTCTGAAGGACAGGTGGATAAACAGTCACCATGTTCAGTCACCTCCTTGTCTGAAGGACAGGTGGATAAACAGTCACCATGTTCAGTCACCTCCTTGTCTGAAGGACAGGTGGATAAACAGTCGCCATGTTCAGTCACCTCCTTGTCTGAAGGACAAGTGGATAAACAGTCACCATGTTCAGTCACCTCCTTGTCTGAAGGACAGGTGGATAAACAGTCACCATGTTCAGTCACCTCCTTGTCTGGAGGACAGGTGGATAAACAGTCACCATGTTCAGTCACCTCCTTGTCTGAAGGACAGGTGGATAAACAGTCACCTCCTTGTCTGAAGGACAGGTGGATAAACAGTCACCATGTTCAGTCACCTCCTTGTCTGAAAGACAGGTGGATAAACAGTCACCATGTTCAGTCACCTCCTTGTCTGAAGGGCAGGTGGATAAACAGTCACCATGTTCAGTCACCTCCTTGTCTGGAGGACAGGTGGATAAACAGTCACCATGTTCAGTCACCTCCTTGTCTGGAGGACAGGTGGATAAACAGTCACCATGTTCAGTCACCTCCTTGTCTGGAGGACAGGTGGATAAACAGTCACCATTTTCAGTCACCTCCTTGTCTGAAGGACAGGTGGATAAACAGTCACCATTTTCAGTCACCTCCTTGTCTGAAGGACAGGTGGATAAACAGTCACCATGTTCAGTCACCTCCTTGTCTGGAGGACAGGTGGATAAACAGTCACCTCCTTGTCTGAAGGACAGGTGGATAAACAGTCACCTCCTTGTCTGAAGGACAGGTGGATAAACAGTCACCTCCTTGTCTGAAGGACAGGTGGGTAAACAGTCACCTCCTTGTCTGAAGGACAGGTGGATAAACAGTCACCTCCTTGTCTGAAGGACAGGTGGATAAACAGTCACCTCCTTGTCTGAAGGACAGGTGGATAAACAGTCACCATGTTCAGTCACCTCCTTGTCTGGAGGACAGGTGGATAAACAGTCACCATGTTCAGTCACCTCCTTGTCTGAAGGACAGGTGGATAAACAGTCACCATGTTCAGTCACCTCCTTGTCTGAAGGACAGGTGGATAAACAGTCACCATGTTCAGTCACCTCCTTGTCTGAAGGACAGGTGGATAAACAGTCACCTCCTTGTCTGAAGGACAGGTGGATAAACAGTCACCATGTTCAGTCACCTCCTTGTCTGAAGGACAGGTGGATAAACAGTCACCATGTTCAGTCACCTCCTTGTCTGAAGGACAGGTGGATAAACAGTCACCTCCTTGTCTGGAGGACAGGTGGATAAACAGTCACCATGTTCAGTCACCTCCTTGTCTGGAGGACAGGTGGATAAACAGTCACCATTTTCAGTCACCTCCTTGTCTGAAGGACAGGTGGATAAACAGGTTAATGTGAAGACCTGCATGTTTGTTTTTAAGTCTCATGGAATGTAGTCCTACATTGAACACCACACATTGGCTGCTACTGTAGGTTGAATGATAGAACAGCTGTTTCCATGTTAAAATATTATGGGATGCATTTTCTCCGTTGTTTTTGATGGTAGCCCAATCTGGTATGCCTACATTATGATCAAATAGCCACAGTAGCCTACTTGACCGCTGTTAAAACTAACTTAAAGCAGCTACAGCCTCAGTGTTCACAGTAAAACTAACTTAAAGCGGGTACAGCCTCAGTGTTCACAGTAAAACGAATTTAAAGCGGGTACAGCCTCAGTGTTCACAGTAAAACTAACTTAAAGCAGCTACAGCCTCCGTGTTCACAGCAAATGCGCTCTGGAAGTTTCACATAATTTTCACAGCATTCAAGTTTGAGCTCAGAAGACCTGAAATTTGCACAGTTCCAAAAAATGTGTGGCCGGTTGGACTGTCGAATTCTCAACAACAACACAAAAAACATTGGCGGCAGTTTACGGTAGAGAAAATTAACCTTAAATTCTCTGGCAACAGCTCGGGTGGACATTCCTGCATTCAGCCAATTAAATGCTCCCTCAAAACTTTAGGCCTGTGTGTGTATTGTGTTGCGTGACAAAACTGCACATTTTAGAGTGACCTTTTATTGTCTGCGGCACAAGGTAATGATCATGATGTTTTATCAGCTTCTTAAAATCCATCCACCTGACAGGTGTGGCATATCATCTTGGCAACAGAGAAAGGCTCACTAAAAGGGATGTAAACTAATTTGTGCACAAAATAACATCAGCTTATTGTGCGTACGGAACATTTCTGGGATCTTTTACTTCAGCTCATGAAAACATGGGACTGTTATGAGAAAGAGCTACAGACAGATAGGGGAAAGGCAGACGGAGGAGCCCTCCCCTGACCTGCTGAGACCTTGAAGGTTTAAGAGCAGAGAGGAGAAGGGGGGCCAGGAAATGAGCTAGATAGGAGTTACAAAGAATTGATACAGGATAGACATGAATGGACGCTCAAGGGAGAATTGGACATGTGGAGAATGAAAGGGGCATGATGATGTCAGACATAAGGATAATTTACTAATCTTACCTAATTCATTGTTTAGAGGTGCGGAAAGGTTGTTACCTGGGCAGAGTCAGGTATCAAAGGGGGGATGGGTAAATTGTGGTCTAGGATAGGACGGGGCCTAGGGGGCCCTAGGATAGGACACTTTGTGGCCTATTGGATAATAAACTAATCAAATAAAACATTATAGCTAACAAGTAGGCATAGAAATTAAAGATATGATCAGATAGAACAAATAAGACTTTTTAACCTTTTGCGTGTAGGGGGCAGTATTTTCGTTTTTGGCTAAAAAACGTACCCATTTGAAACGGCCTATTTCTCAGCCCCAGAAACTAGAATATGCATATAATTGTCAGATTAGGATAGAAAACACTCTAAAGTTTCCAAAACTGTAGAAATATTGTCTGTGAGTTTAACAGAACTGATATTGCAGTTGAAAACCTGAGGAAAATCCAATCAAGAAGTGCCTCTTATTTTGAAACCTCTCTGTTGCTATGCATGCCGATCGTCCAATTAAAAGGATATCAACCAGATTCCTTTTTCTCTGGCTTCCCTAAGGTGTCAACACTCTTTAGAGTCCAAGAACACAGGATGAGATGTTACTATCCTTTGTGCAAGCACTTCCAAGAGTTAATGAACAGTGAGCCTGGTGAAATTTGGGGAGCGCATCGTCAGTAGTGTACCTTTGGTTCCTAGGGTGTTTCGGCCTTTCACACTATACACACTCCCCAAAGGCGGCCAGCGACAGGGTGATCAATCCTACGCTTGCGTCCCATTCCCAATTAGTCATAGGAGTTGCCTTGTTGTTGACAGCCAACATCCCATGGGACTATGCATGGCAGGGGCGTCCTCCTCCCTGAGTCAAGCATTGTTGACCGCATACCTCCTGGCCCTCTCACTTCGGGGCCCAGCTGGGGTCTTTCCTCTTCATCCAGAGCCACTGACTGCTGCCTGCTGCCGCCTCCGATACAGCTTTGATTGCCGAACGCTGGCTCTGGCCCTTAATTCCCAGGTCTCTAAGCAGTCTGGTTGTAGATGTTGCCACAAAACCTCTGCAGCCCACCTACACTGGTCGGACTTCTGTGTTCCAGCCATGATGCCGTACTTCGGCAGCTAGATCGGCATAGCGCAGATGTTTTCGCTCATAAGCCTCATCTACTGAGTCCTCCCAGGGTACTGTGAGCTCAATGATGAAGACCTTCTTGAGCGAACGGGACCAGAGCACCATGTCAGGTCTTAGGGTGGTGGTTGCGATCTCCGGAGGAAACACAAGTTGCCGGCCAATGTCAGCTAGCATTTTCCAGTCGCGGGCCAAGCGCAGCTGGTCTCGCTCTAATGGTGTAGAGCCACTCTTCGGTGGTTTAGCCCCTTCATGGACAAAGTTTGTCCGTAAGGGGTGTGATGCTGCTGGGGGTGGTAGGGAGTTGGTGGCAGCTCGCTTGTCCTCCAGGGCGGACGCAAGGTTTTTAAGGACTTGGTTGTGACGCCAAGTGTAGCGTCCGTGGGTGAGGCTTGTTTTACACCTTGTGAGAATGTGCCTGAGGTTGGCTAGCATGGAACAGAGAGCACAGTCCGGATCTTCACCATACCATTGGTGAAGATTAACTGGTGTTGGAAGGACGTCATATGTTGCTCTGATGGAAAAGCTCAACCGCCTCGCTTCCATGGCCCAGAGATCCTTCCAGCTGATCTTCCTCTTCTCCACACTGTCCCATCGAGTCCACTGTCCCTGTTTGGAGAGAGAGACTGCCTTGGCCCACCTTGCAGCCTCCTCCTGATGGTGTACTTCCTGCACTACCATCTTCCGCCGCTCTGGTGCAGTGGCCTTACTCCAAGCAGCACGGCTAGTTAGCCCAAGGCCTCCTCTCCCTTGCTGAACATGACCCACAATGTCAGTACGTCTGAGGGCTGCTGTTGCCTCCTGGACTGCTTTTCCTGGCCTCCATTTGCGCCCAGTTGCCAAGGTCGGCGCGTTCTTGCTCACCACTGGGTCTCGAGATTGTTTCAGTGTCATCTGGAGCCTGGTTTTTGAACACTTGAATTCCTCTGTTAGACTGGTGAGGGGCAGCTTGAGGACACCATCTCCATAGAGGCCTATGGTGGTAAGGCATCGTGGAACTCCGAGCCACTTCTTTAAGTAGCCTGTGACTCCTCTTTCCATCTTCTCCACTGTTGAGATTGGAACCTCATACACTGCTAAGGGCCACAACACCCGGGGTAGGAGACCAAACTGCAGACACCAGGCCTTTAACTGTCCAGGTAGCTGGGTGTTGTCGATGGACTGTAGGCTACTACTGATGTCTATGCGCAGCTGTTGCACCTGGTCTTTGTCCTTCAGGCTTGCATCATACCACCTTCCAAGGCTTTTTACCGGCTGCTCAGACACTGTTGGGATTTGGTCATCTCCGATGAAGAACTTCAGGTCAGAGAGTACTCCCTTCACAATCGAGATGCTGCGTGACTTGGATGGTTTAATCTTCATACGGGCCCAGCTGATGTTCTCCTCGAGTTTTCTGAGCAGTCTCCTGGTGCATGGGACAGTGGTGGTCAATGTTGTAATGTCGTCCATCTTTTGCCAAGCTGTTCTCATAAGCCTCCAGAGGAACCTCAGGACGTCTGGTGCATTCTTATACACTTTGTACGGGACTCCATTTGGCCCCGGGGCTGACAGTTTCAGGCTTTTATTTTGAAAAATGAGCATGAAAGATCACATTGCGTAAGTGGATAGGTGAGGTTTGTGCTACAGAGTAAAGCGGCCATTGTTTCTCCCGGTGTTTTTGAAAAACCTACACTCCCGTTTGATATATTATCGAATATATATTTTAAAAACAACCTGAGGCTTGATTATATAAAACGTTTGACATGTTTCTGTGGAAATTCTGGATATTATTTGGAATATACGTTTGCGTTGTCGTGACCGCTCTTTCCTGTGGATTTCTGAACATAACGCGACAAACAAACGTCGGTATTTTGGGTATAAAAAATAATCTTTATGGAACAAAAGGAACATTTGTTGTGTAACTGGGAGTCTCGTGAGTGAAAACATCCGCAGATCAAAGGTAAACGATTAACTTGATTGCTTTTCTGATTTTCGTGACCTAGCTACTTAATGCTTAGTGTACATAATGCTATGCTAGGCTATCGATAAATTTACACAAACGCTTGGATTGCTTTCGCTGTAAAGCATAATTTCAAAATCTGAGATGACAGGTGGATTAACAAAAGGCTGAGCTGTGTTTTGCAATATTTCACTTGTGATTTCATGAATATTAATATTTTTTTGTTATTATTATTATTATTTGACTTTTGCTCTATGCTATTCAGCGGTTGCTGACGAAAATGATCCCGCTAACGGGATGGGTTGCGTGAAGAAGATAAAACCGTCAGTCTTGTCATCCCTGTGGGCGTTCATAGAAGTGAAAGTGTGGGCTGGCCTCTAGCTGAGGATACGTTCTCCGGGAAAGGGTGGGGCTTTACAGGAGTGCTGATTGGTCTGAGATGTCTTATTGTGGGAGCAATATTCCTAAATACACCATGACCCATCCGAGAATGCAGAAGGTGGTAACGTGACCCATCGTTAGACGATGAGGATTTTGTATTAACCAAGCATAAGAGATGACTTGATCTGGATAAACAGGGAGAGTAGTGAAGGTAAGGGTTTCAGTTGATACCCTAGGACATCATTCCGGGTAGAAGAAGTTAGGCAGATGATAGCGCTATAGTCAGCCAGAATACAATCAGAGTCCCAGACAAAACAGATACTGACAGTCGTCCAGAGCCAAGGGCCGGTGCGGATAGTGCAGACGAAAGATATGAAGGAAGTGATTGAGGTGGAAATGGGTTATGGGGATTCTAAACTGTATATCTAAACTCTATTCGGTATACAGCCAGATCAGTAGCGAAAGAAGAATGTTAGGCCTGCGCCACAGCAAAACCTCAGTTGATAACCATTCCCTTTCCATCTGATGGAATTGATACACCGAGCGGAATGGCCTGAATGGTAAAGCTGTTCATGAAGGCAGGGAAACCAGACAATGACAGTTGCATTGATCTGCATTATCTGTATCCCCATGTGCCCAGGAGATCCAGACTTCCCCCTTTCACAGTTACAGGAAGACATTATTATTGTATGGCTCTCTACATCACACACAGATGGGACGTAGGGGAAGTAAGGACATTATTATTGTATGGCTCGCGACACCACACACAGATGGGACGTAAGGACATTATTATTGCATGGCTCGCTACATCACACACAGATGGGACGTAGGGGAAGTAAGGACATTATTGTATGGCTCGCTACATCACACACAGATGGGACGTAAGGACATTATTATTGCATGGCTCGCTACATCACACACAGATGGGACGTAGGGGAAGTAAGGACATTATTATTGCATGGCTCGCTACATCACACACAGATGGGACGTAGGGGAAGTAAGGACATTATTATTGCATGGCTCGCTACATCACACCCGGACGGGACGTAGGGGACGTAAGGACATTATTATTGCATGGCTCGCTACATCACACACGGATGGGACGTAGGGGAAGCAAGAACATGCAATAGGACAGAGATTGTTACAATCGACAAGACAACGAGGGACCTGACTGACAGATGAAAAGGATTAGAGTGTGGAGGTATGAAGCTGTGGCCTAACCTGCCTACCAATTGGACCGGTAGTTGTGCACTAGTGCAGCTAGGCATGCTCTTTACCCTTACCTAGAGCCATGTAGAAGAGAGAGAAGTGCTCCGTCGGGATCTTTTGACAGAGTTTACATTGATAGCATTGGAGTTACCTGGTGAGTTCTGGATTGGAATCAGGCATCTTCTGGTGATAACAGCTGCAACTAGGTTGATGGGATGACAGAATAGGATAGCCTTGGATATGTTACTGGCTGAAAAGGGTTGGGGGGTGTATGAGGTTCTGAGCAGACTAATTTCATCCGATGGCACAGCTCCGGATGGATCAGTGACCAAGGCCCTGGCTGGTTTAACCACAGCTCACTAATTAGCAAAAAACTCTGGGGTGGATATTTCTGAAGAGTTGTTTGACAGTATGTTTGGAAAATGGAAAAATGTGATAATGTGATTAGTGTTGTGGGCAACTTTCACCTGTGTGACTTTCAGTTTTGTGTGGATGTGGTTTGATTTCGTGCGTGAACGGTCTCATTTCCAGTACTCTGGAGAGACTGAAGATGGTGAGATACGGAATGATTCAAAGCTCTGACCAGTGGGATGAGGAATACAGACTTCCAGGCCTAGGAGGAGCTCTGTCTTTTAATTACGAGGAGCCTGTTTGAGACCATTTTTTATGTTTAGGTTTCCTTGTAGATTTATTTCACCTTTATTTAACCAGGTAGGCAAGTTGAACAAGTTCTCATTTACAATTGCGACCTGGCCAAGATAAGCAATGCAGTTCGACACAAACGACAGTTAAACATGGAGTAAAACAGTCAATACAATATAAACAAGTCTATATACAATGTGAGCAAATGAGGAGAGAAGGGAGGTAAACGCAAAAAAAGGCCATGGTGGCAAAGTAAATACAATATAGCAAGTAAAACACTGGAATGGTAGATTTGCAATGGAAGAATGTGCAAAGTAGAAATAAAAATGGATAAGATGAGATAAAATTCCAGATAAGTTATAATTCAGGCCTAGAACAGTCAATGTAATTATATATTGGTAGCTGTTAGTTTGATTTTGGGATAACAGATGCTTAATGAAAATAGATGTGCTTGAGTATTCTCTCACGTCACCCCGCTCCTCCGCTCTCTCCACTGGCTTCCAGTTGAAGCTCGCATCCGCTACAAGACCATGGTGCTTGCCTACGGAGCTGTGAGGGGAACGGCACCTCACTACCTCCAGGCTCTGATCAGGCCCTACACCCAAACAAGGGCACTGCGTTCATCCACCTCTGGCCTGCTCGCCTCCCTACCACTGAGGAAGTACAGTTCCCGCTCAGCCCAGTCAAAACTGTTCGCTGCTCTGGCCCCCCAATGGTGGAACAAACTCCCTCACGACGCCAGGACAGCGGAGTCAATCACCACCTTCCGGAGACACCTGAAACCCCACCTCTTTAAGGAATACCTAGGATAGGATAAAGTAATCCTTCTCCCCTCCCCCCTTAAAAGACCTAGATGCACTATTGTAAAGTGGCTGTTCCACTGGATGTCATAAGGTGAAAGCACCAATTTGTAAGTCGCTCTGGATAAGAGCGTCTGCTAAATGACTTAAATGTAAATGAGTATAATTAGTCAGTGTGGATTATGGGATTTATGAATAATGACATACATTTAACGTAGGGTAGAAGTGTCTTTCTAGTGTTAAAATGTTTGTTCATTAGGAAGGGGTTATGTAGCGTAGATCTAGGAAGAAATTAAATGTGTCGAAAAAGAACAAAGAGGTTCATTAACCAACTGGATGTAAATCTGGGGAGAGACCCTCCAGAACTCTAGTATCTGGGGAGAGACCCTCCAGAATTCTAGTATCTGGGGAGAGACCCTCCAGAATTCTAGTATCTGGGGAGAGCCTGGAACTGTCAGCAGCTGAGTGGTTATAAACTGAGGTGAGTATGTGGTGAGGTGTGTATGCACGAGAGAGCTCTCACAAATAAATCTGGATCTGCGCAATTGTGAGCTGGGAATTCAGTTTTTTTTAAATTGAAGACAAGAACTTTACAACATCTGGGTATCAAACAGATAATTGGATTTTATGACCATTGATTACAAAATTACTGAACTATAGTCTTAAGTCACTCCTACCGGTGTGTATACACCGTAATTTGTTAGATGCTACTGGGCTGTCAGAGCTAGATGCACAAGCATTTCACTACACCCACAATAAAAAAAAATCTGCTAATAACATGTACACGATCAATAGTTGATTTGCAATTACATTGATAGTGATTAGAGGGCAATAAAGTGCTGAGTACCAGGAATTATAGTAGACTACGCATGACCATCAGCAGCACAATAGCTTGTGAAAGCCCAGTTACCATGACTAAGTGGTCACAATGGTATTTGACTGCCTTTATGACAGGTGTGGTGGTCACACGGTTCATCATAATAGCCCAATTCATTCCTCCATGTGCCAGAAATGCTCAGCTAAAATGTTCGGCAAATCAAACCAATAAATGTAACGCAACAATTGTATCTCTGGATCTCTTCATGTATATGGAATGCGAATCAGCTCCCATAGCACAGTAAAGCAGTGGGAGCTGACAGTAAACCCACAGTAAAGCCAACCCATCAAAGTATTCCATCCATCCCATCCAATGTATTCCGCAGTCTTCTCTTCCAACACCTTTCATCTGCAAGCACCACTACAATTACACACACACAAATATTAACATTCAGAACCAGCTACAAATAATTAACCTTTAGCTAATGAGAGAGAGTGTACCTGCATGCACATTTGATTGGTGCAGTGCCAGGATGAGTTTCCGGGATAGTCCATCCAGTTCTGGTAAGACACGAAGAGGAACCTACCAGCAGTAGACATGTTAGAAACATTTTTTGCACAAGTCACCACAAGAAATGTAAATAAACCACAAATAACCTGGTGACATTGTTAGTCCCCATGAGGTCAACATATTATTTCCAAGGAGGGGTTAAGGTTAGAATTAGCAGTTTGGTTTAGGATAAGAGTACAGGTTAGTGGTAAAATAGGATTTTAAATATGACTGAAGTGTGTGTTCCAACAAGGTTAGCTGTACAAGGCGCTGTTGATGTGCGAGCGGTAACCTGTAGAGCCCCAGTGGTGCTCAGGAGTGTATTCTCCCTGGCAGTCACATGTGGAGCCGTAGTCTCCAGGCGGGCCATTTTTCACAGTATATATAGGAGGTTCACGGGGGGTCTCGGGTCCTTTCGTAGCATCTGGACACAGGTAACATACATTGTAATGTGGACGTAACATTGTGGAAGCGTCGGCTGCATCTGGAATCCCGTATGGGACTCAATATGGGCTCTGGTCGGAAGAAGTTTACATGGAATAGGGTCCCATTTCAGATGCAACTAAGTGGCTTCCTAGATAAATATTGAAGTTCTGTTAGCATCCTGACTGGTGGTCTTGGGTCGTATCATAGCATCTGGACACAGGTAACATATATTGTAATGTGGACATAAATTGCAGGACATATTCTGGAATCTTACTCGTAGTTTATACAGAATAGGGTTCCATTTCAAATGCTACCTAGGTACTTCCCAGCTAAATATTGAAGTTCTGCTACTTGTTTAAAGGGCCCATGCAGTCAAAATTCAGTTTCTGTCTTTTGTATAACAGCTGATGAAACTAAGACTGTAAATTGTATCAGTGTTATTTCCTGATAGTTACACAATCCAGTTGAATGATCAAACAATTCATATCAGAATATCTCAGTCCAGCATCTAGACACCAATATACATCTCTGGAACTAGAGGGGTGGCAGGTAGCGTAGCAGTTAGAGAGTTGGGCAAGTAGCTCAAATTAGTGAGTTGACAAATTAAAAAGAGCCACTGAGCAACGCACAAGCTTCATTTCTCCAGTGTCAATGTTGATAATGGCTGACCTCTCAGAAGGTGTCCCATGGAGAACCGATAATGAATATAGACACATTTCCAAATCACACCAGTGTATTAACGCCTACGAGTGTGTGAAGTAGGTGTGTTATGTTTAATATAAGGTGTCCCATGGAGTTCCGGTTATGAAAAGAAACGTTACAATTCACACCTGCATATTAATACCTACGTGCATGAAATAGGACATATTAAAATATTGGTGAGTACAGTGAGAGGTAGGTCACTTACCTCCCAGAGAAAAAGCTGTGCTGACAAGCAGAATGACAGTCAATAGCGCCATGATGGTCTACAGAGAAATAGATATATTTAATCAGCTGAGATAGTACTGGATCAGTGGAATGACTGGTGGTACTAGAGGGGTTAAGGAAACCCTGTGTTGCCAAGGCAGCCATTTCTAAATCTGGTCCTGAAGACCCTGAGAAGAGAGTTCAGGCAACATGGTGCTACTAGTCAGCCCAAAACTCAGGTATCATTTTCTTCAAACAGATACAATAGATTAGCCTGGCACACAGGAATATGTATCCTTCCCAAATGGCTCCTCACTCCTTATGTAGTGAACCACCTTTGACAAGGGACCACAGTGCACAACATAGGGAATGGGAATCATCCTAGATCTAGTCAGACAAAACATTTACTGCAGAGGAAACTATTAGTCTATGTTCTTAATTTCAGTTTATTGTGCACTACATTTGACCAGGGCCACGTAACATTTAGGTACCATTTGTGATGCAGATAGTCTATTAAATAATGATGCACTCTCACCTTCTGCACTCTTCCAAGGGATTCACTGGGTGTCTCCCTCTCTGTTGTCTGTAAGTTATGGTCTACCTCTTCCACCTCTCCTTTTAAAGGACCTGTCACAGGTGTGACTAGTTGCCTCATTAACCCAACTAGAGTTCCGATGTCGGCCATTAGACAGTGGTGAAAATAACTGTGAACTGTGAAAATAACTTATGTAAAAAAATTAGTACTACTTAATTTTGGGTGTCTTTACTTTACTTTACTATTTCTATATATGTCAACTTTCACTTCACTACATTCCTAAAGAAAAAAATGTACTTTTTACTCCATATATTGTCCCTGACACCCAAAATACTCGTTACGTGTTGAATGATAAACAGGACAGGAAACATTGTCTACTTCACACTTCTCAAGAGAACATCCCCGCTGCCTCTGATCTGGAGGACTCACTACACAGAGAACATCCCTGGTCATCCCTGCTGCCTCTGATCTGGAGGACTCACTAAACAGAGAACATCCCTGGTCATCCCTGCTGCCTCTGATCTGGAGGACTCACTAAACAGAGAACATCCCTGGTCATCCCTGCTACCTCTGATCTGGCAGACTCACTAAACAGAGAACATCCCTGGTCATCCCTACTGCCTCTGATCTGGAGGACTCACTAAACAGAGAACATCCCTGGTCATCCCTACTGCCTCTGATCTGGAGGACTCACTAAACAGAGAACATCCCTGGTCATCCCTACTGCCTCTGATCTGGAGGACTCACTAAACAGAGAACATCCCTGGTCATCCCTACTGCCTCTGATCTGGAGGACTCACTAAACAGAGAACATCCCTGGTCATCCCTACTGCCTCTGATCTGGAGGACTCACTAAACTCACTAAGGGAGGAAGGATGGATGGGAGGGAGGATGGGAAGATGGATGGATCATACTCCCAGGGAGCCTATCAGGATCCCTCGAACCTGGACCCATCTTCCTCTACTACTCTCTTCCCTGCCTGTGAAGATTTCTTCAGAGAAAATGACTCAAGTAAAAGTGAAAGTCACCCAGTGAAGTATTTCTTGAGAAAAGGTCTGAAAGTTTCAACAAATATCCTGAAGTATCAAAATTAAATTATATTTCAAATTAAATATAATCTTTGGGAATGTAGTTAAGTGAAAGTTGTCAAACATATAAATAGTAAGGACACCCCCAATAAAACTACTTTATTGGTACTTTCAAATATTTTTACTTTAGTACTTTACACCACTGGCTAATGGCTGACATCGGAACTCTCGTTGGGTTAATGAGGCAACTAGTCACACCTGTGACAGGTCCTTTAAAAGGAGAGGTGAAAGAGGTAGACCATAACTCACAGACAACCAGTGAATCCCTTGGAAGAGTGCAGAAGGTGAGATTGTCATTATTTAATGGACTATCTGCATCTCAAATGGCAACTTAATTTGATTTGACCCTGGTCAAATGTAGTGCACTATATAGGGTGCCATTTTGTGGAGTGACCCTCTGAATTTAAGAGCATAGACTTATAGTTACCTTTGCAGTAAAGAGGTAGTCTATGACTCGCTCTAGGATGCTTCTCCTTCACTATCTAGTGCACTGTGGGCCTTTGTCCAAGCTGGTTCACTACAACAGGAATGAGGAGCCATTTGGGAAGGATAGCTTTTCCTGTGTGCCAGGCTCTTCAACCACATACAATAGATTAGATGATACCCGAATTTTGGCGGAAGAATCGTAGCGCCGTGTTGCCAATACTCGGTTCTTGAGGTCCTCAGGATTAGCAAATGACCTTTTTACATTTTTTTTTTTACATTTACTTTTGGGTGTAGAGCCTAACAGGCATGAACATGAGTTTCAAGTTTGGGGAAGATCATTTTCAAAATAAAAATATAATTTCATGACAGTCTACATCACTGACAGTCTACATCACTGACAGTCTACATAATGGACAGTCTACATCAGACAGTCTACATAAGACAGTCTACATAAGACAGTCTACATCACTGACAGTCTACATAAGACAGTCTACATAAGACAGTCTACATAAGACAGTCTACATAAGACAGTCTACATCAGACAGTCTACATCAGACAGTCTACATCACTGACAGTCTACATCAGACAGTCTACATAAGACAGTCTACATCACTGACAGTCTACATAATGGACAGTCTACATAAGACAGTCTACATAAGACAGTCTACATCAGACAGTCTACATCAGACAGTCTACATCACTGACAGTCTACATAATGGACAGTCTACATCAGACAGTCTACATAAGACAGTCTACATAAGACAGTCTACATCACTGACAGTCTACATCACTGACCGTCTACATCACTGACAGTCTACATAAGACAGTCTACATCAGACAGTCTACATCACTGACAGTCTACATCACTGACAGTCTACATCACTGACAGTCTACATAAGACAGTCTACATCACTGACAGTCTACATAAGACAGTCTACATCAGACAGTCTACATCAGACAGTCTACATCACTGACAGTCTACATCACTGACAGTCTACATCACTGACAGTCTACATCAGACAGTCTACATAAGACAGTCTACATCAGACAGTCTACATCAGACAGTCTACATAAGACAGTCTACATAAGACAGTCTACATCAGACAGTCTACATCAGACAGTCTACATAAGACAGTCTACATAAGACAGTCTACATAAGACAGTCTACATAAGACAGTCTACATAATGGACAGTCTACATAAGACAGTCTACATAAGACAGTCTACATAAGACAGTCTACATCAGACAGTCTACATAAGACAGTCTACATAAGACAGTCTACATAAGACAGTCTACATAAGACAGTCTACACTGACAGTCTACATCACTGACAGTCTACATAAGACAGTCTACATAATGGACGGTCTACATCACTGACAGTCTACATCACTGACAGTCTACATCACTGACAGTCTACATCACTGACAGTCTACATAAGACAGTCTACATAAGACAGTCTACATCACTGACAGTCTACATAAGACAGTCTACATCACTGACAGTCTACATCACTGACAGTCTACATCAGACAGTCTACATAAGACAGTCTACATCACTGACAGTCTACATAAGACAGTCTACATCAGACAGTCTACATCAGACAGTCTACATCACTGACAGTCTACATAAGACAGTCTACATCAGACAGTCTACATCACTGACAGTCTACATCACTGACAGTCTACATCACTGACAGTCTACATAAGACAGTCTACATCACTGACAGTCTACATCACTGACAGTCTACATAACTGACAGTCTACATCACTGACAGTCTACATAACTGACAGTCTACATCACTGACAGTCTACATCACTGACAGTCTACATAAGACAGTCTACATCACTGACAGTCTACATAAGACAGTCTACATCACTGACAGTCTACATAAGACAGTCTACATCACTGACAGTCTACATCACTGACAGTCTACATAAGACAGTCTACATCACTGACAGTCTACATCACTGACAGTCTACATAAGACAGTCTACATCACTGACAGTCTACATCACTGACAGTCTACATCACTGACAGTCTACATAAGACAGTCTACATCACTGACAGTCTACATCACTGACAGTCTACATAATGGACGGTCTACATCACTGCCAGTCTACATAAGACAGTCTACATCACTGACAGTCTACATCACTGACAGTCTACATCACTGACAGTCTACATCACTGACAGTCTACATAAGACAGTCTACATCACTGACAGTCTACATAAGACAGTCTACATCACTGACAGTCTACATAAGACAGTCTACATCACTGACAGTCTACATCACTGACAGTCTACATAAGACAGTCTACATCACTGACAGTCTACATAAGACAGTCTACATCACTGACAGTCTACATCACTGACAGTCTACATAAGACAGTCTACATCACTGACAGTCTACATAAGACAGTCTACATCACTGACAGTCTACATCACTGACAGTCTACATCACTGACAGTCTACATCACTGACAGTCTACATCACTGACAGTCTACATAAGACAGTCTACATAATGGACGGTCTACATCACTGACAGTCTACATCACTGACAGTCTACATAAGACAGTCTACATAAGACAGTCTACATCACTGACAGTCTACATAAGACAGTCTACATCACTGACAGTCTACATCACTGACAGTCTACATCAGACAGTCTACATAAGACAGTCTACATCACTGACAGTCTACATAAGACAGTCTACATCAGACAGTCTACATCAGACAGTCTACATCACTGACAGTCTACATAAGACAGTCTACATCAGACAGTCTACATCACTGACAGTCTACATCACTGACAGTCTACATCACTGACAGTCTACATAAGACAGTCTACATCACTGACAGTCTACATCACTGACAGTCTACATAACTGACAGTCTACATCACTGACAGTCTACATAACTGACAGTCTACATCACTGACAGTCTACATCACTGACAGTCTACATAAGACAGTCTACATCACTGACAGTCTACATAAGACAGTCTACATCACTGACAGTCTACATAAGACAGTCTACATCACTGACAGTCTACATCACTGACAGTCTACATAAGACAGTCTACATCACTGACAGTCTACATCACTGACAGTCTACATAAGACAGTCTACATCACTGACAGTCTACATCACTGACAGTCTACATCACTGACAGTCTACATAAGACAGTCTACATCACTGACAGTCTACATCACTGACAGTCTACATAATGGACGGTCTACATCACTGCCAGTCTACATAAGACAGTCTACATCACTGACAGTCTACATCACTGACAGTCTACATCACTGACAGTCTACATCACTGACAGTCTACATAAGACAGTCTACATCACTGACAGTCTACATAAGACAGTCTACATCACTGACAGTCTACATAAGACAGTCTACATCACTGACAGTCTACATCACTGACAGTCTACATAAGACAGTCTACATCACTGACAGTCTACATAAGACAGTCTACATCACTGACAGTCTACATCACTGACAGTCTACATAAGACAGTCTACATCACTGACAGTCTACATAAGACAGTCTACATCACTGACAGTCTACATCACTGACAGTCTACATCACTGACAGTCTACATCACTGACAGTCTACATCACTGACAGTCTACATAACAGACAGTCTACATAAGACAGTCTACATAATGGACGGTCTACATCACTGACAGTCTACATCACTGACAGTCTACATAAGACAGTCTACATCACTGACAGTCTACATCACTGACAGTCTACATAAGACAGTCTACATAATGGACGGTCTACATCACTGACAGTCTACATCACTGACAGTCTACATAAGACAGTCTACATCACTGACAGTCTACATAACAGACAGTCTACATAAGACAGTCTACATAATGGACGGTCTACATCACTGACAGTCTACATCACTGACAGTCTACATAAGACAGTCTACATCACTGACAGTCTACATCACTGACAGTCTACATAAGACAGTCTACATCACTGACAGTCTACATAAGACAGTCTACATAAGACAGTCTACATCACTGACAGTCTACATAAGACAGTCTACATCACTGACAGTCTACATAAGACAGTCTACATCACTGACAGTCTACATAAGACAGTCTACATCACTGACAGTCTACATAAGACAGTCTACATCACTGACAGTCTACATAATGGACGGTCTACATCACTGACAGTCTACATCACTGACAGTCTACATAAGACAGTCTACATCACTGACAGTCTACATCACTGACAGTCTACATAAGACAGTCTACATCACTGACAGTCTACATAAGACAGTCTACATCACTGACAGTCTACATAAGACAGTCTACATCACTGACAGTCTACATAAGACAGTCTACATCACTGACAGTCTACATAAGACAGTCTACATCACTGACAGTCTACATAAGACAGTCTACATCACTGACAGTCTACATAAGACAGTCTACATCACTGACAGTCTACATAAGACAGTCTACATCACTGACAGTCTACATAATGGACGGTCTACATCACTGACAGTCTACATCACTGACAGTCTACATAAGACAGTCTACATCACTGACAGTCTACATCACTGACAGTCTACATAAGACAGTCTACATCACTGACAGTCTACATAAGACAGTCTACATCACTGACAGTCTACATAAGACAGTCTACATCACTGACAGTCTACATAAGACAGTCTACATCACTGACAGTCTACATAAGACAGTCTACATCACTGACAGTCTACATCACTGACAGTCTACATAAGACAGTCTACATCACTGACAGTCTACATCACTGACAGTCTACATAAGACAGTCTACATCACTGACAGTCTACATCACTGACAGTCTACATCACTGACAGTCTACATAAGACAGTCTACATCACTGACAGTCTACATCACTGACAGTCTACATAATGGACGGTCTACATCACTGCCAGTCTACATAAGACAGTCTACATCACTGACAGTCTACATCACTGACAGTCTACATCACTGACAGTCTACATCACTGACAGTCTACATAAGACAGTCTACATCACTGACAGTCTACATAAGACAGTCTACATCACTGACAGTCTACATAAGACAGTCTACATCACTGACAGTCTACATCACTGACAGTCTACATAAGACAGTCTACATCACTGACAGTCTACATAAGACAGTCTACATCACTGACAGTCTACATCACTGACAGTCTACATAAGACAGTCTACATCACTGACAGTCTACATAAGACAGTCTACATCACTGACAGTCTACATCACTGACAGTCTACATCACTGACAGTCTACATAAGACAGTCTACATAATGGACGGTCTACATCACTGACAGTCTACATCACTGACAGTCTACATAAGACAGTCTACATCACTGACAGTCTACATCACTGACAGTCTACATAAGACAGTCTACATAATGGACGGTCTACATCACTGACAGTCTACATCACTGACAGTCTACATAAGACAGTCTACATCACTGACAGTCTACATAACAGACAGTCTACATAAGACAGTCTACATAATGGACGGTCTACATCACTGACAGTCTACATCACTGACAGTCTACATAAGACAGTCTACATCACTGACAGTCTACATCACTGACAGTCTACATAAGACAGTCTACATCACTGACAGTCTACATAAGACAGTCTACATAAGACAGTCTACATCACTGACAGTCTACATAAGACAGTCTACATCACTGACAGTCTACATAAGACAGTCTACATCACTGACAGTCTACATAAGACAGTCTACATCACTGACAGTCTACATAAGACAGTCTACATCACTGACAGTCTACATAATGGACGGTCTACATCACTGACAGTCTACATCACTGACAGTCTACATAAGACAGTCTACATCACTGACAGTCTACATCACTGACAGTCTACATAAGACAGTCTACATCACTGACAGTCTACATAAGACAGTCTACATCACTGACAGTCTACATAAGACAGTCTACATCACTGACAGTCTACATAAGACAGTCTACATCACTGACAGTCTACATAAGACAGTCTACATCACTGACAGTCTACATAAGACAGTCTACATCACTGACAGTCTACATAAGACAGTCTACATCACTGACAGTCTACATAAGACAGTCTACATCACTGACAGTCTACATAAGACAGTCTACATCACTGACAGTCTACATAATGGACGGTCTACATCACTGACAGTCTACATCACTGACAGTCTACATAAGACAGTCTACATCACTGACAGTCTACATCACTGACAGTCTACATAAGACAGTCTACATCACTGACAGTCTACATAAGACAGTCTACATCACTGACAGTCTACATAAGACAGTCTACATCACTGACAGTCTACATAAGACAGTCTACATCACTGACAGTCTACATAATGGACGGTCTACATCACTGACAGTCTACATCACTGACAGTCTACATAAGACAGTCTACATCACTGACAGTCTACATCACTGACAGTCTACATAAGACAGTCTACATCACTGACAGTCTACATAAGACAGTCTACATCACTGACAGTCTACATAAGACAGTCTACATCACTGACAGTCTACATAAGACAGTCTACATCACTGACAGTCTACATAATGGACGGTCTACATCACTGACAGTCTACATCACTGACAGTCTACATAAGACAGTCTACATCACTGACAGTCTACATAAGACAGTCTACATCACTGACAGTCTACATAATGGACGGTCTACATAAGACAGTCTACATCACTGACAGTCTACATAATGGACGGTCTACATCACTGCCAGTCTACATAATGGACGGTCTACATCACTGCCAGTCTACATCACTGACAGTCTACATCACTGACAGTCTACATAATGGACGGTCTACATCACTGACAGTCTACATAATGGACGGTCTACATCACTGACAGTCTACATAATGGACGGTCTACATCACTGCCAGTCTACAGTTGATAACCATGGCCATGAATGCTAAGAAACCAACCTTGCTGAAACACATCTTATTCCTGTCACTCTCCATTGGCCTCGTCATACTCCCAGGGAGCCTATCAGGATCCCTCGAACCTGGACCCATCTTCCTCTACTACTCTCTTCCCTGCCTGTGAAGATTTCTTCAGAGAAAATGACTCAAGTGAAAGTCACCCAGTAAAAAAATGTATTGAGTAAAGGTCTAAAAGTATTCGTTTTTAAATATACTGAAGTATCAAAATTAAATGTAATTGATAAAATATACTTAAGTATCGAAAGTTAAAGTAGAAATCATTACAAATTCCTTATAATAAGCAAACCAGACGGCATCATTTATAGTTACATTTTTATTTAAATTCTGGAGAGCGTAATAATAAGTCTAATTTTTCATTTATTTTATACAGCTTCTGAAATATAGGTCTACAGCACATTAATAAAATTACCCAAATAAACCTGCAGTTCAGCATCAATACCACACAGCAGCAGCAGAGATTCATAGGTTGATGCTGAGTACCAGAGGAACTGACAGTCTACATCACTGACAGTCTACATAACAGACAGTCTACATCACTGACAGTCTACATCACTGACAGTCTACATCACTGACAGTCTACATAACTGACAGTCTACATCACTGACAGTCTACATAAGACAGTCTACATCACTGACAGTCTACATCACTGCCAGTCTACATAACTGACAGTCTACATCACTGACAGTCTACATCACTGACAGTCTACATAAGACAGTCTACATCACTGACAGTCTACATCACTGACAGTCTACATAATGGACAGTCTACATAACAGACAGTCTACATCACTGCCAGTCTACATAACAGACAGTCTATGTAACTGACAGTCTACGTAACTGACAGTCTACATAACAGACAGTCTACATAACTGACAGTCTACATAACAGACAGTCTACATCACTGACAGTCTACATCACTGACAGTCTACATAAGACAGTCTACATCACTGACAGTCTACATCGCTGACAGTCTACATAACAGACATAACAGACAGTCTACATAACAGACAGTCTACATCACTGACAGTCTACATCACTGACAGTCTACATAACTGACAGTCTACATCACTGACAGTCTACATAAGACAGTCTACATCACTGCCAGTCTACATAACTGACAGTCTACATCACTGACAGTCTACATCACTGACAGTCTACATCACTGACAGTCTACATCACTGACAGTCTACATAATGGACAGTCTACATAACAGACAGTCTACATCACTGCCAGTCTACATAACAGACAGTCTACATAACTGACAGTCTACGTAACTGACAGTCTACATAACAGACAGTATACATAACAGACAGTCTACATAACTGACAGTCTACATAACAGACCGTCTACATAATGGACAGTCTACATAATGGACAGTCTACATAACGGACAGTCTACATAACTGACAGTCTACATAATGGACAGTCTACATAACAGACAGTCTACATAACAGACAGTCTACATAACTGCCAGTCTACATAATGGACAGTCTACATAACTGACAGTCTACATAACAGACAGTCTACATAATGGACAGTCTACATAATGGACGGTCTAGATAATGGACGGTCTACATAACAGACAGTCTACATAACTGACAGTCTACATAATGGACAGTCTACATAACAGACAGTCTACATAACTGACAGTCTATATAAAGGACAGTCTACATAACTGACAGTCTACATAACTGACAGTCTACATAACTGACAGTCTATATAAAGGACAGTCTACATAACTGACAGTCTATATAAAGGACAGTCTACATAACTGACAGTCTACATAACTGACAGTCTACATAACTGACAGTCTACATAACAGACAGTCTACATAACTGACAGTCTACATAAGACAGTCTACATAACTGACAGTCTACATAACAGACAGTCTACATAACTGACAGTCTACATAACAGACAGTCTACATAACAGACAGTCTACATAACTGCCAGTCTATATAACTGACAGTCTACATAATGGACAGTCTACATAACTGACAGTCTACATAACAGACAGTCTACATAATGGACAGTCTACATAATGGACGGTCTAGATAATGGACGGTCTACATAACAGACAGTCTACATAACTGACAGTCTACATAATGGACAGTCTACATAACGGACAGTCTACATAACTGACAGTCTACATAATGGACAGTCTACATAACAGACAGTCTACATAACAGACAGTCTACATAACTGCCAGTCTACATAATGGACAGTCTACATAACTGACAGTCTACATAACAGACAGTCTACATAATGGACAGTCTACATAATGGACGGTCTAGATAATGGACGGTCTACATAACAGACAGTCTACATAACTGACAGTCTACATAATGGACAGTCTACATAACTAACAGTCTACATAACTGACAGTCTATATAAAGGACAGTCTACATAACTGACAGTCTACATAACTGACAGTCTACATAACTGACAGTCTATATAAAGGACAGTCTACATAACTGACAGTCTATATAAAGGACAGTCTACATAACTGACAGTCTACATAACTGACAGTCTACATAACAGACAGTCTACATAACTGACAGTCTACATAAGACAGTCTACATAACTGACAGTCTACATAACAGACAGTCTACATAACTGACAGTCTACATAACAGACAGTCTACATAACAGACAGTCTACATAACAGACAGTCTACATAACAGACAGTCTACATAACTGCCAGTCTATATAACTGACAGTCTACATAACAGACAGTCTACATAACAGACAGTCTACATAACAGACAGTCTACATAACTGCCAATCTTTTGAACACTAATCAATTAGTGGAGGCAGCTGAGGGGGAGGAAGGCTCATAATAATGGCTGGAACGGAGCTAATGGAATGGCATCCAACTCTGTGTTTGATGTATTTGACCCCCTTCCACCCGTTCCACTCCAGCCATTACCACGAGCCCGTCCTCCTCAATTAAGGTGCCACCAATCTCCTGGGTAATCAATATTATACAGTTTTATCAATGAATCAACAACGTAGTTCTACAGTTATATCAATGAATCAACAACGTAGTTCTACAGTTATATCAATGAATCACCAACGTAGTTCTACAGTTATATCAATGAATCACCAACGTAGTTCTACAGTTATATCAATGAATCAACAACGTAGTTCTACAGTTATATCAATGAATCAACAACGTAGTTCTACAGTTATATCAATGAATCAACAACGTAGTTCTACAGTTATATCAATGAATCAACAACGTATTTATGCAGTTTATCAACTAATCAACAACACAGTTATTCAGGAACTACTGAGTTTAACCTGAACCATGGAAAAACAGGCCCAGACCTTTATTTATCCTCCACCAAACTTTACAGTTGGCACTATGCATTCGGGGAGGTAGCGTTCTCCTGGCATCCGCCAAACCCAGATTTGTCCGTCGGACTGCCAGATGGTGAAGCGTGATTCATCACTCCTGAGAACGCATTTCCACTGCTCCAGAGTCCAATAGCGGTGAGCTTTACACCACACCAGCCAACACTTGACATTGAGCACGGTGATCTTAGGCTTGTGTGCGGCTGCTCGGCCACGGAAACCCATTTCAGGAAGCTCCCGACGAACAGTTCTTGTGCTGACGTTGCTTCCAGAGGCGCTACATGCTTCAGCACTCTGCGGCCCGTTCTGTGAGCTTGTTTGGCCTACCACTTCGGGGCTAAGTTATTGTTGCTCCTAGACATTTCCACCTCACAATAACAGCACTTACAGTTGACCGGGGCAGCTCTAGCAGGGTAGAAACTGACTTCTTGGAAAGGTGGCATCCTATGACGGTGCCACGCTGAAAGTCACTGAGCTCTTCAGGAAGACTAATGCCAACTACTGCCAATGTTTGACTATGGAGATTGCATGGCTGTGTGCTCAATTTTATACGCCTGTCAGCAACGGGTGTGGCTGTAATAGCCAAATCCACTAATATGAAGGGGTGTCCACATACTTTTGGATATATATAGTGTATCAAGTTCTCTTCATTCATTCATTCATTCATTCGTCCTCATTCCTCCATATTTATTAGCAAACCATGAGTAGAAGATCAGTAGGTAGATTAAACTCAGTTGAACTAAGTGGAACGCTGTCCATGGTGCTGAAGCACTTACTGATATCTCTGTCTCTCTATGTCTCTATCTCTGTCTGTCTGTGTCTCTTTCTCTCTGTCTGTCTCTCTGTCTCGCTCTCTCCCTGTCTCTCTCTCTCTCTGTCTGTCTGTGTCTCTTTCTCTCTGTCTGTCTCTCTGTCTCGCTGTCTCTCTCCCTGTCTCTCTCTCTCTCTCCCTGTCTCTGTCTGTCTCTCTCTCTGTCTGTCTCTGTCTCTCTCCGTCTCTGTCTCCCTGTCTCTGTCTGTCTGTCTCTCTCTCTCTGTCTCTCCCTGTCTCTCTCTCTCTCTCCCTGTCTCTCTCTCTCTCTGTCTCTCCCTGTCTCTCTCTCTCGCTCTCTGTCTCTCCCTGTCTCTCTCTCTCTCTCTCTCCCCCTGTCTCTCTCTCTCTCGCTCTCTGTCTCTCCCTGTCTCTCTCTCTCTCTGTCTCTCCCTGTCTCTCCCTGTCTCTCTCTCTCTCTCTCTTTTGGTCTCTCTCTCTGTCTCTCTTGCTCTATGTCTCTGTCTCTCTTCCTCTATGTCTCTGTCTGTCTCTCCCTCTCCCTGTCTCTCTCTCTCCTTGTCTCTCTCTCTGTCTCTCTCTCTCCCTGTCTCTGTCTGTCTCTCTCTCTCCCTGTCTCTGTCTGTCTCTCTCTCTCCCTGTCTCTCTTGCTCTATGTCTCTGTCTCTCTCTCTGTCTCTCTTGCTCTATGTCTCTGTCTCTGTCTCTCCCTCCCCCATTCTCTCCGTCTCTGTAGTTCTCTCCCTCTCTCTGTCTCTCTTGCTCTATGTCTCTGTCTCTCTCTCTCTCCCCCTCTCTCTCCGTCTCTGTAGTTCTCTCTCTCTCTCTCTCTCTCTGTCTCTTTCGGTCTCTCTTTCCGAAATGCATATTCTTCTCAAAATGGTTAGCTAATAAATGCGCACATCTTGATCTCCCTCTTATCATAGGCTAATAGAAGAATCTAGAAAAATCATTAGGTGATCACGGACAGCAACATCCTCTCATGCATATGCGTGCTGCCATAACTGTAGAATGCCACTTGGAATGAACTCAATGGGCGTATTACAGAGGTAAAATTGGTTTTTCACTGGATATTCTGTGGATATTAGGTGTCTAATAGCTATTGAAGATTGAAAGCAAAAAATAAATAATGAAATTTCAACAACAAAAAGCAGTGGATCCCCTGACTCAGAATAAATCATTATCATTGTCATGCTTTGTGTAAGAGCCATTGCTGTTTGAAATCGCTATATAAAAATGTCTGCATCTATCCTTGATTCAGAATATACCATCTTCATAGTCATGGCACGCTTGGTTCAATGGCTGTTGACAAGAGAAACCCGAATATCCAATATAAAACGAATTTTACCTCGGTCACTTTATAGAGAGGACACCACGGTAGTCTAGGTTAGTCTACGGAACGAAGAACACTTGATAGCAAGAAATAAATAATTAAAGAAAGAAAGGCGGATTATAGTCATTGTTTTGAAACCCAGAGGCCGAAGAATTGTGGATTACCGGTCAACGCGCGAGGTCGTCTCGTCGAACCGGAGCGATGTCTGTCGCGGGGCTGAAAAAGCAGTTCCACAAAGCCACTCAGGTAGATTTCGGTTAACGAATCTTTGTTTTTTTTCGGTGCTTTTATCGGGGTAGACTATTTCTTCGGTGATGATAGGTGATCAAAACAGCTACAGTGAATACAATGGCTGCTATTCTTAAATTAATTGTCTGGGCTTAATCTCAAAAAAAGGAGAATTGTGATAGAGGTTTTCAGGCACAATCTCATTAGGCTACATTGTCTATCTGTGCCTGGCTCCCAAGCCCATAGGCCTAGGCTACCACCACTAGCCTACAGACATAGTCTGTCATTTGTCCAGCTATAGACCTATAGTTTAATAAAGGCCTGTCTATCTCATCTCTTGAGCGAGGCATGCATCGCATTCTCTCTCAGGTTGACATTATAGACGGGTCAGCGCTGCATGAAGTCGTTCGTGGTCCCCAGGTAGAGTAGCTGCCGCTGCTTTTACAGCATTTGGGGATCCTAATCAAATACTAATACAAGAAGTACGATAAAATTGCTTAGAAGCACACAGGCTACAGATCCGTGCCCCAATATAGACCAATTGATAGCTCCCCTCCCTTCCTCCATCGTTTCCTTCATTCCTCCCTTCCAGGCAGTCACCAAGCCAGAAGTCTGTTCAAAAAGGACGTGACGTTACAGAACGTTTACGATCAGCTAGAAATGTATCGTGATTTTCTGTTTAGATAGCTGACAGACACCATTCCTGTTACTGTCTATTTTATATTTCTATCTGCAACGTTCAGTGTGTTTTCTCGTCCATGAATGAATACACCCACGTGGAATGATAGACCAACAACAGCTGAACTATAACCCCTGAGCCCTCAATGGCTGAACTATAACCCCTGAGCCCTCAACAGCTGAACTATAACCCCTGACCCTGACCCCTCAACAGCTGAACTTTAACCCCTGACCCTGAGCCCTCAACAGCTGAACTATAACCCCTGACCCTGAGCCCTCAACAGCTGAACTATAACCCCTGACCCTGAGCCCTCAACAGCTGAACTATAACCCCTGACCCTGAGCCCTCAACAGCTGAACTATAACCCCTGACCCTGAGCCCTCAACAGCTGAACTATAACACCTGACCCTGAGCCCTCAACAGCTGAACTATAAGGTCTACTACACCTGTTGTATTCAGCATTTCACTGTAAGGTCTACTACACCTGTAGTATTCAGCATTTCACTGTAAGGTCTACTACACCTGTTGTATTCAGCATTTCACTGTAAGGTCTACTACACCTGTTGTATTCAGCATTTCACTGTAAGGTCTACTACACCTGTTGTATTCAGCATTTCACTGTGAGGTCTACTACACTTGTTGTATTCAGCATTTCACTGTGAGGTCTACTACACCTGTTGTATTCAGCATTTCACTGTGAGGTCTACTACACCTGTTGTATTCAGCATTTCACTGTAAGGTCTACTACACCTGTTGTATTCAGCATTTCACTGTGAGGTCTACTACACCTGTTGTATTCAGCATTTCACTGTAAGGTCTACTACACCTGTTGTATTCAGCATTTAAATGTAAGGTCTACTACACCTGTTGTATTCAGCATTTCACTGTGAGGTCTACTACACCTGTTGTATTCAGCATTTCACTGTAAGGTCTACTACACCTGTTGTATTCAGCATTTAAATGTGAGGTCTACTACACCTGTTGTATTCAGCATTTCACTGTGAGGTCTACTACACCTGTTGTATTCAGCATTTCACTGTGAGGTATACTACACCTGTTGTATTCAGCATTTCACTGTGAGGTCTACTACACCTGTTGTATTCAGCATTTCACTGTAAGGTCTACTACACCTGTTGTATTCAGCATTTCACTGTAAGGTCTACTACACCTGTTGTATTCAGCATTTCACTGTAAGGTCTACTACACCTGTTGTATTCAGCATTTCACTGTAAGGTCTACTACACCTGTTGTATTCAGCATTTCACTGTAAGGTCTACTACACCTGTTGTATTCAGCATTTCACTGTAAGGTCTACTACACCTGTTGTATTCAGCATTTCACTGTGAGGTCTACTACACCTGTTGTATTCAGCATTTAAATGTGAGGTCTACTACACCTGTTGTATTCAGCATTTCACTGTGAGGTCTACTACACCTGTTGTATTCAGCATTTCACTGTGAGGTCTACTACACCTGTTGTATTCAGCATTTCACTGTGAGGTCTACTACACCTGTTCTATTCAGCATTTCACTGTGAGGTCTACTACACCTGTTGTATTCAGCATTTCACTGCGAGGTCTACTACACCTGTTGTATTCAGCATTTCACTGCGAGGTCTACTACACCTGTTGTATTCAGCATTTCACTGTGAGGTCTACTACACCTGTTGTATTCAGCATTTCACTGCGAGGTCTACTACACCTGTTGTATTCAGCATTTCACTGTGAGGTCTACTACACCTGTTGTATTCAGCATTTCACTGTAAGGTCTACTACACCTGTTGTATTCAGCATTTCACTGTGAGGTCTACTACACCTGTATCTTGCGCAGGTGACAACTGATTCCTGAGATTCACCTGAATTAATTATAAGTGTTTCATTACAGTGGACGGACACACACACACCACACACACACACACACACACCATACACACACACACACACACCACACACACACGCACACACACACACCACAAATACACACGCACACACACACACCACAAATACACACGCGCACACACACACACCACAAATACACACGCACACACACACACCACAAATACACACGCACACACACACACCACAAATACACACGCACACACACACACACCACAAATACACACGCACACACACACACACCACAAATGCACACGCACACACACACACACACCACAAATGCACACACACACACACACACACACACACACCACAAATACATACACATACACACACACACACACCACAAATACACACACATGCACACACACACCACAAATACACACACATACACACACATGCACACACACACCACAAATACACACACATACACACACACACACACACACACCACAAATACACACACATGCACACTTATCTTTCATTAAATACACAAAGGGGGAAGATGAGGGGAGAACTGAACACTCAAACACTCTCCATCCCTCCATCTCTCCTTTCCCAGTCCTTTTGGGAAGCCGGTTGGCATGGAAACCCTACACGTGTGCTGTCTTTGTCTGGAAATAGACCCAATGTTGCTGCTCAGAGGAGCAGGATGCGCGCACACACACACACAAACCGCACACACCACAAATACACACACACACACACACACCACAAATACACACACAAATTCACTACGACAGACACACACACATACACACACACACAGGGCTCGGAGCTGGTTAGCTCACTCAATAATTGATTGTCCTTGAGGGCAATATGACAGAGAGGTGCTATCTACGGTTCCTGTATCACCCGCTCACCGTCTCACTGTCTGTCTCACCCGCTCACCGTCTCACTGTCTGTCTCACCCGCTCACCGTCTCACTGTCTCACCCGCTCACCGTCTCACTGTCTGTCTCACCCGCTCACCGTCTCACTGTCTACTGTAGACCATAGCTGGGCCTCTAGTAGACTATAGCTGGGCCTCTAGTAGACTACTGTAGACTATAGCTGGGCCTCTAGTAGACTACTGTAGACTATAGCTGGGCCTCTAGTAGACTACTGTAGACTATAGCTGTAGACTACTGTAGACTATAGCTGGGCCTCTAGTAGACTACTGTAGACTATAGCTGGGCCTCTAGTAGACTATAGCTGGGCCTCTAGTAGACTACTGTAGACTATAGCTGGGCCTCTAGTAGACTACTGTAGGCTAGCTGGGCCTCTCACACTGAGACACACACTGAGACATGCACACACGGCATATTCTCATAAGAGGTTGATTCTCATAAGAGGTTGAGTTTTTAATATCGTTAACTAAGACTCCTGTTTCTATTTCCTGTCTCTCTCTCTGTCCCCCCTCTGTCTCTCCCCCCTCTGTCTCCCCCCCCCCCCTCTCTCGGACTCTCATCTCTCCTGTAGAAAGTCAGTGAGAGGGTTGGAGGAGCAGAAGGAACCAAACTTGATGATGACTTCCTTCAGATGGAAAAGGTCATCATTCTGTTGAATTCTGTACAGAGGAATACTGTGGGTCAGATTCAGTCACTCAGCCTGGGGAATACTGTGGGTCAGATCCACTCACTCATAGCCTGGGGAATACTGTGGGTCAGATTCACTCACTCATAGCCTGGGGAATGCTGTGGGTCAGATTCACTCACTCGTAGCCTGGGGAATACTGTGGGTCAGATTCACTCACTCATAGCCTGAGGAATACTGTGGGTCAGATTCACTCACTCGTAGCCTGGGGAATACTGTGGGTCAGATTCACTCACTCGTAGCCTGGGGAATACTGTGGGTCAGATTCACTCACTCATAATGAATTACTTTTGAAATGTATTTATTTGTTTATTTATACTACTACTACTACTGTTACTACTACTACTACTACTACTACTACTACTACTGTTATTACTACTACTACTGTTACTACTACTACTGTTACTACTACTGTTACTACTACTACTGTTACTACTACTACTGTTACTACTAATGTTACTACTACTACTGTTACTACTACTACTGTTACTGTTACTACTACTGTTACTACTACTACTGTTACTGCTACTACTGTTATTACTACTACTACTGTTACTACTACTACTACTGTTACTACTACTACTGTTACTGCTGTTACTACTACTACTGTTACTACTACTACTACTGTTACTACTACTACTGTTACTACTACTACTACTGTTACTACTACTACTGTTACTACTACTACTACTGTTACTGCTACTACTGTTACTACTACTACTACTGTTACTACTACTACTACTACTACTACTGTTACTACTACTACTACTACTACTACTACTACTGTTATTACTACTACTACTGTTACTACTACTACTGTTACTACTACTGTTACTACTACTACTGTTACTACTACTACTGTTACTACTAATGTTACTACTACTACTGTTACTACTACTACTGTTACTGTTACTACTACTGTTACTACTACTACTGTTACTGCTACTACTGTTATTACTACTACTACTGTTACTACTACTACTACTGTTACTACTACTACTGTTACTGCTGTTACTACTACTACTGTTACTACTACTACTACTGTTACTACTACTACTGTTACTACTACTACTACTGTTACTACTACTACTGTTACTACTACTACTACTGTTACTGCTACTACTGTTACTACTACTACTACTGTTACTACTACTACTACTACTACTACTGTTATTACTACTACTACTGTTACTACTACTACTACTACTACTACTACTACTACTACTACTGTTATTACTACTACTGTTATTACTACTACTGTTACTACTACTACTGTTACTACTACTACTGTTACTACTACTACTACTACTACTACTGTTACTACTACTACTGTTACTGCTACTGCTGTTACTACTACTACTGTTACTACTACTGTTACTACTACTGTTACTACTACTACTGTTGCTACTACTACTGTTGCTGCTGCTACTACTACTACTACTACTGTTACTACTACTACTGTTACTACTACTACTGTTACTACTACTGTTACTACTACTACTACTGTTGCTGCTACTACTGTTACTACTACTGTTACTACTACTACTACTGTTGCTACTACTACTACTACTACTGTTACTGCTGTTACTACTACTACTGTTACTACTACTGTTACTACTGCTGTTACTACTGCTATTACTACTACTACTGTTGCTACTACTACTGCTACTACTACTGTTGCTACTACTACTACTACTACTACTGTTACTGCTACTGCTGTTACTACTACTGCTGTTACTACTACTACTACTGTTACTACTACTACTACTGTTATTACTACTACTACTACTACTACTACTACTACTACTGTTGCTACTACTACTGTTGCTACTACTACTACTACTACTACTACTGTTGCTACTACTGTTACTACTACTACTGTTACTACTACTACTACTGTTGCTACTACTACTACTACTACTACTGTTACTACTGTTGCTACTACTACTGTTGCTACTACTACTGTTACTACTACTACTGTTACTACTACTGTTATTACTACTACTACTGTTGCTACTAATACTACTAGTGTTGCTACTACTACTGTTGCTGCTACTACTGTTATTACTACTACTACTGTTGCTACTACTACTACTGTTGCTACTACTACTGTTGCTACTACTACTGTTGCTACTACTACTGTTACTACTACTACTGTTACTACTGTTGCTACTACTACTACTACTACTACTGTTGCTACTACTACTGTTACTACTACTACTACTACTACTACTACTACTGTTACTACTACTGTTATTACTACTACTACTGTTGCTGCTACTACTGGTGCTACTACTGTTGTTGCTACTACTACTACTACTGTTGCTACTACTACTGTTGCTACTACTACTGTTACTACTACTACTGTTATTACTACTACTACTGTTATTACTACTACTACTGTTGCTACTACTACTGTTGCTACTACTACTGTTGCTACTACTACTGTTGCTGCTACTACTGTTGCTGCTACTACTGTTGCTGCTACTACTGTTGCTGCTACTACTGTTATTACTACTACTACTGTTGCTACTACTACTACTACTGTTGCTACTACTACTACTACTGTTGCTACTGTTGCTACTACTACTACTACTGTTACTACTACTACTACTACTGTTGCTGCTACTACTGTTGCTGCTACTACTGTTGCTGCTACTACTGTTACTACTACTACTGTTATTACTACTACTACTGTTGCTACTACTACTACTACTGTTGCTACTACTACTGTTGCTGCTACTACTGTTACTACTACTACTGTTATTACTACTACTACTGTTACTACTACTACTACTACTACTACTGTTATTACTACTACTGTTACTACTACTACTGTTACTACTACTACTACTACTACTGTTATTATTACTACTACTACTACTACTGTTATTACTACTACTACTGTTACTACTACTACTGTTACTACTGTTACTACTACTACTGTTACTGCTACTGCTGTTACTACTACTACTGTTACTACTACTGTTACTACTACTGTTACTACTACTACTGTTATTACTACTACTACTGTTGCTACTACTACTACTACTGTTGCTACTACTACTGTTGCTGCTGCTACTACTACTACTACTACTGTTACTACTACTACTGTTACTACTACTACTGTTACTACTACTACTGTTACTACTACTGTTACTACTACTACTACTGTTGCTGCTACTACTGTTACTACTACTGTTACTACTACTACTACTGTTGCTACTACTACTACTACTACTGTTACTGCTGTTACTACTACTACTGTTACTACTACTGTTACTACTGCTGTTACTACTGCTATTACTACTACTACTGTTGCTACTACTACTGCTACTACTACTGTTGCTACTACTACTACTACTACTGTTACTGCTACTGCTGTTACTACTACTGATGTTACTACTACTGCTGTTACTACTACTACTACTGTTACTACTACTACTACTGTTATTACTACTACTACTACTACTACTACTACTACTGTTGCTACTACTACTACTACTACTGTTGCTACTACTGTTACTACTACTACTGTTACTACTACTACTACTGTTGCTACTACTACTACTACTACTACTGTTACTACTGTTGCTACTACTACTGTTGCTACTACTACTGTTACTACTACTGTTATTACTACTACTACTGTTGCTACTAATACTACTAGTGTTGCTACTACTACTGTTGCTGCTACTACTGTTATTACTACTACTACTGTTGCTACTACTACTACTGTTGCTACTACTACTGTTGCTACTACTACTGTTACTACTACTACTGTTACTACTGTTGCTACTACTACTACTACTACTACTGTTGCTACTACTACTGTTACTACTACTACTACTACTACTACTGTTACTACTACTGTTATTACTACTACTACTGTTGCTGCTACTACTGGTGCTACTACTGTTGTTGCTACTACTACTACTACTGTTGCTACTACTACTGTTGCTACTACTACTGTTGCTACTACTACTGTTACTACTACTACTGTTATTACTACTACTACTGTTGCTACTACTACTGTTGCTACTACTACTGTTGCTACTACTACTGTTGCTGCTACTACTGTTGCTGCTACTACTGTTGCTACTACTACTACTGTTGCTACTACTACTACTACTGTTGCTACTGTTGCTACTACTACTACTACTGTTGCTACTACTACTACTACTGTTGCTGCTACTACTGTTATTACTACTACTACTGTTGCTACTACTACTACTACTGTTGCTACTACTACTGTTGCTGCTACTACTGTTACTACTACTACTGTTATTACTACTACTACTGTTGCTGCTACTACTACTACTACTGTTGCTGCTACTACTGTTGCTACTACTGCTGTTACTACTACTACTGTTACTACTGTTGCTACTACTACTACTACTACTGTTACTACTACTACTGTTACTACTGTTGCTACTACTACTGTTACTACTACTACTGTTGCTACTACTGTTATTACTACTACTACTGTTGCTACTACTGTTACTACTACTACTGTTATTACTACTACTACTGTTACTACTACTACTGTTATTACTACTACTACTGTTGCTACTACTACTGTTGCTACTACTGTTATTACTACTACTACTGTTGCTACTACTGTTACTACTACTACTGTTATTACTACTACTACTGTTGCTACTACTACTGTTGCTGCTACTACTGTTATTACTACTACTACTGTTATTACTACTACTACTGTTGCTACTACTGTTGCTACTACTGTTACTACTACTGTTACTACTGTTGCTACTACTACTACTACTGTTGCTGTTACTACTGTTGCTACTACTACTACTGTTATTACTACTACTACTGTTATTACTACTACTACTGTTGCTGCTGCTACTACTACTACTACTACTACTGTTACTACTGTTGCTACTACTACTACTACTGTTGCTGTTACTACTGTTGCTACTACTACTACTACTGTTACTACTGTTGCTACTACTACTGTTACTACTACTACTGTTGCTACTACTGTTATTACTACTACTACTGTTGCTACTACTGTTACTACTACTACTGTTGCTACTACTGTTACTACTACTACTGTTGCTACTGTTACTACTGTTGCTACTACTACTACTACTACTGTTACTACTACTACTGTTACTACTGTTGCTACTACTGTTACTACTGTTGCTACTATTACTACTGTTGCTACTACTACTACTGTTGCTACTACTGTTACTACTACTGTTACTACTACTACTACTTCTACTACTACTGTTACTACTACTACTACCACTACTGTTACTACTACTACTACTACTGTTGCTACTACTTCTACTGCTACTGTTACTACTACTACTACTGTTGCTACTACTACTACTACTACTGTTGCTACTACTACTACTACTGTTACTACTGTTACTACTACTGTTACTGCTGCTACTGTTGCTACTGTTACTGCTGCTACTGTTGCTGCTACTACTACTACTGTTGCTACTACTACTGTTACTACTACTACTACTACTGTTGCTACTACTACTGCTACTGTTACTACTACTACTACTACTACTGTTACTACTACTACTACTACTGTTACTACTACTACTGTTACTACTACTACTACTACTACTGTTGCTACTATTACTACTACTGTTGCTACTATTACTGCTACTACTACTGTTACTACTACTACTACTGTTACTACTACTACTGTTACTGATGCTACTACTACTACTACTACTGTTACTACTACTACTACTGCTGTTACTACTACTGCTGTTACTACTACTGCTGTTACTACTACTACTGTTACTGTTGCTACTACTACTACTACTGTTACTACTACTACTACTGTTGCTACTACTACTACTACTACTGTTACTACTACTACTACTGTTGCTACTACTACTGTTGCTACTACTACTGTTGCTGCTACTACTACTACTGTTACTACTACTACTGTTACTGCTGCTACTACTACTACTACTACTACTACTGTTGCTATTACTACTACTACTACTGTTACTACTACTACTACTGTTGCTACTACTACTACTGCTACTACTACTACTGTTATTACTACTACTACTGTTGCTACTACTACTGTTGCTGCTACTACTGTTACTGCTACTACTACTGTTGCTACTACTACTACTGTTGCTGCTACTACTGTTGCTGCTACTACTGTTGCTGCTACTACTGTTGCTGCTACTACTGTTACTACTACTACTACTACTACTACTACTACTACTGTTACTACTACTACTACTGTTACTACTACTACTACTGTCACTACTACTACTACTGTTACTACTACTACTGTTGCTGCTACTACTGTTACTACTACTACTACTGTTACTGCTACTACTGCTACTACTGTTACTACTACTACTACTGTTACTGCTACTACTGCTACTACTGTTACTACTACTACTACTACTACTGTTGCTACTACTACTGTTACTACTACTACTACTACTGTTGCTACTACTACTACTACTGCTACTACTGTTACTACTGCTACTACTGTTACTACTACTACTGTTACTACTGCTACTACTGTTACTACTACTACTACTGTTACTACTACTACTACTGTTGCTACTACTACTACTGTTGCTGCTACTACTGTTACTACTACTACTACTACTACTGTTACTACTACTACTACTACTACTACTATTACTGTTGCTACTACTACTGTTACTACTACTACTACTACTGTTGCTACTGCTACTGTTACTACTACTACTACTACTACTGTTACTACTACTACTGTTACTACTACTACTACTGTTGCTACTATTACTACTACTGTTGATACTATTACTGCTACTACTACTGTTGCTACTACTACTACTGTTACTACTACTACTGTTACTACTACTACTGTTACTACTGTTACTACTACTACTGTTACTACTACTACTGTTACTGCTGCTACTACTACTACTACTGTTACTACTACTACTGCTACTACTACTACTACTGTTACTACTACTACTACTACTGTTACTACTACTACTACTGTTGCTACTACTACTGTTGCTACTACTACTGTTGCTGCTACTACTACTACTACTACTGTTACTGCTGCTACTACTACTACTACTACTACTGCTACTACTACTACTACTGTTACTACTACTACTACTGTTGCTACTACTACTACTGTTGCTGCTACTACTGTTACTACTACTACTGTTACTACTGTTACTACTACTACTACTACTACTACTGTTGCTACTACTACTGTTGCTACTACTACTACTACTGTTGCTACTGCTACTGTTACTACTACTACTACTACTGTTACTACTACTACTGTTACTACTACTACTACTGTTGCTACTATTACTACTACTGTTGCTACTGTTGCTACTACTACTACTGTTACTACTACTACTGTTACTACTGTTACTACTACTACTGTTACTACTACTACTGTTACTGCTGCTACTACTACTACTACTACTACTGTTACTACTACTACTGCTACTACTACTACTACTACTGTTACTACTACTACTACTACTACTGTTACTACTACTACTACTGTTGCTACTACTACTGTTGCTACTACTACTGTTGCTGCTACTACTACTACTACTACTACTACTGTTACTGCTGCTACTGCTGCTACTACTACTGTTACTGCTACTACTACTGTTGCTACTACTACTACTGTTGCTACTACTACTACTGTTGCTACTACTACTACTACTACTGCTACTACTACTACTGTTACTACTACTACTACTGTTGCTACTACTACTACTGTTGCTACTACTACTGTTGCTACTACTACTGTTGCTACTACTACTACTGTTGCTACTACTACTACTGTTGCTACTACTACTGTTGCTGCTACTACTGTTGCTGCTACTACTGTTGCTGCTACTACTGTTACTACTGCTACTACTGTTACTACTACTACTACTGTTACTACTACTACTGTTACTACTACTACTACTACTGTTACTGCTGCTACTACTACTGTTACTACTACTACTACTACTACTACTACTGCTACTACTACTGTTACTACTACTACTACTACTACTGTTACTACTACTACTGTTACTACTACTACTACTGTTGCTACTATTACTACTACTGTTGATACTATTACTGCTACTACTACTGTTGCTACTACCTCTACTGTTACTACTACTACTGTTACTGCTGCTACTACTACTACTACTGTTACTACTACTACTGCTACTACTACTACTACTACTGTTACTACTACTACTACTACTGTTACTACTACTACTACTGTTGCTACTACTACTGTTGCTACTACTACTGTTGCTGCTACTACTACTACTACTACTGTTACTGCTGCTACTACTACTACTACTACTACTGCTACTACTACTACTACTGTTACTACTACTACTACTGTTGCTACTACTACTACTGTTGCTGCTACTACTGTTACTACTACTACTGTTACTACTGTTACTACTACTACTACTACTACTACTGTTGCTACTACTACTGTTGCTACTACTACTACTACTGTTGCTACTGCTACTGTTACTACTACTACTACTACTGTTACTACTACTACTGTTACTACTACTACTACTGTTGCTACTATTACTACTACTGTTGCTACTGTTGCTACTACTACTACTACTACTGTTACTACTGTTACTACTACTACTGTTACTACTACTACTGTTACTGCTGCTACTACTACTACTACTACTACTGTTATTACTACTACTGCTACTACTACTACTACTACTGTTACTACTACTACTACTGTTACTACTACTACTACTGTTGCTACTACTACTGTTGCTACTACTACTGTTGCTGCTACTACTACTACTACTACTGTTACTGCTGCTACTGCTGCTACTACTACTGTTACTGCTACTACTACTGTTGCTACTACTACTACTGTTGCTACTACTACTACTACTACTGCTACTACTACTACTGTTACTACTACTACTACTGTTGCTACTACTACTACTGTTGCTACTACTACTGTTGCTACTACTACTGTTGCTGCTACTACTGTTACTACTACTACTACTACTGTTGCTACTACTACTACTGTTGCTACTACTACTACTGTTGCTACTACTACTGTTGCTACTACTACTGTTGCTGCTACTACTGTTGCTGCTACTACTGTTGCTGCTACTACTGTTACTACTGCTACTACTGTTACTACTACTACTACTGTTACTACTACTACTACTGTTACTACTACTACTGTTACTACTACTACTACTACTGTTACTACTACTACTGTTACTGCTGCTACTACTACTGTTACTACTACTACTGTTACTGCTGCTACTACTACTGTTACTACTACTACTACTACTACTACTACTGTTACTGCTACTACTGCTACTACTACTGTTACTACTACTACTACTACTACTGTTACTACTACTACTGTTACTGCTACTACTGCTACTACTACTGTTACTACTACTACTGTTGCTACTACTACTACTGTTACTACTACTACTACTACTGCTACTACTGTTACTACTACTACTGTTACTACTACTGCTACTGTTACTGCTACTACGGTCTTACCTACCTTAGTTGAATGTACTGACTGTTAGTTGC
>NC_088407.1:6391398-6441398 GCF_034236695.1 Oncorhynchus nerka | reverse complement strand
TGTCTCTCTCTCCTCTCTCTCCTCTCTGTCCCTCTCTCCTCTCTGTCCCTCTCACCTCTCTGTCTCTCCTCAACCTCTCTGTCTCTCTCTCCTCTCTGTCACTTTCTCCTCTCTGTCTCTCCTCACCCTCTCTGTCTGTTGTTGGATCCGTTTGAGTAGGCTAAAACTAACTTTGAGACACTTTTTTCCCTGTGTGTGTGTGTGTGTGTGTGTGTGTTTGCGCAGATTGAGCAGGTGAGTCAGCTAGCAGCGTTGGTCCAGGCCCAGGTGGAGTATCACAGACAAGCCACAGAAATACTACAGCAGCTCTCCAGCAAGCTGCACGAGAGGTCAGTCACACAGACACATACAGACACAGACATACAGAGACTAGGGCTGGGAAGGCACACTGTAGTGTTGACATTGAACATTTTTCACTTTTTTGTCTGACGTTCAAGGAGTTCGTATTCGTGGTTAACCCTGTGCATGTCGGCTCAAATGTAAACGCCCCTTGAACCCTGCCCTGTGTTTTACACTGACATTGTGGTGTGTTTGACCTCTGACCTCTGTGTTGTCTCTCCAGGATCAGGGAGGCGCAGGATAAACCCAGGAAGGAGTATGTTCCTAAACCCCGGATGGTCCTGGAGCTGCTCCCCCCCAGCGATAGCCACAATGGGGGGCTCAACACCACCAAGTCCCATGGCCCGGCCTCGTCCCCAGGCCCCGCGCGCACCCCCGGTGAGAACACACAACACTGGATGGACGCAGACACTCACACTCACAGATCCACGTACAAACAAAGACTCACAGACCCACACACAGAAACATAGATCCAAGTACAGACTCACAGATCCACTCACAGATCCACTCACAGATCCACTCACAGATCCACTCACAGATCCACTCACAGATCCACTCACAGATCCACTTACAGATCCACTCACAGATCCACTTACAGACTCACAGATCCACTCACAGATCCACTCACAGATCCACTCACAGATCCACTCACAGATCCACTCACAGATCCACTCACAGATCCACTTACAGATCCACTTACAGATCCACTCACAGATCCACTTACAGACACACACACACTCACAGATCCATGTCCAGACACACAGACTCACAGATCCATGTCCAGACACACAGACTCACAGATCCATGTCCAGACACACAGACTCACACACTCGCAGATCCAGGTACTGACTTGCAGATCCACGTACAGACATAGGACTCACAGATCCACTCACAGGTCCACACACAGATCCACGTACAGACACACTCAGTCATTCTCTCTCTGTCTGTCGGTCTCTCTCTCTCTTTCTCTCCCCCTCTCTCTCTTCGTCTCCTTCTCTAAACCCTTCCCCTCTCTCCCCCAGCTCCTATGGACCAACCGTGCTGCCGGGCGTTGTATGACTTTGTGCCGGAGAACGAGGGTGAGCTGGGCTTCAAAGAGGGCGATATCATCACCCTAACCAATCAGATCGATGATAACTGGTACGAGGGAATGGTCAACGGCCAATCAGGTTTCTTCCCCATCAACTACGTGGATATCCTGGTTCCACTTCCTCATTAGGCCACCCACCCCTACCCAATCTTCACCCCACTCCCTGTCGGGGGCCCCAGCCTCTGCCCAGCCTCTGCCCAGCCTAATCCACGCCTTCTTCTTTGTGCTTGTGTGAGTGCAACTGCTTTTTTCACAAAGAACTACAACTGTGAGGAACAAGGGACTACAATTGTATAGGATTCTGAAAGAAGAAGAATGAGGGATAAGTGAGCTGGTTGAACTAACTGAACTAACTGGTGGAATCAGAGTAGTGAGATGGTTGTGTAAAGAGCCATAGATGGATAAATATCTATATACAGTATGTGTCTATGGTTATTTGTACTGTAATAGGTTCCAATGTATTGCATGCTGGGACAAGCCATTTAAAGGTTGACGTTTTAAAAGGTTAAATAAAGAGAACTGTTACATGGTGGCGGTTGTAATGCTAATGGTTTTATTTTCTTCTTTTCTTGGCATGAATGTTGTTCTGGAGGCAGCTCTGCAGAATGGTCACCAGCCACAAAGTCATAACATCTGAGTTCGAACTTAACCTTAAGCACATTGAAAACCTTAATGCCTAACCTTAAATTATTTATATATGTATATATAGGCAATTTTGACTTTGCAGCTGGTCCATCTAGTGGAAATCGCACAGTTCTGCCTCCAAGGCAAGATTCACGACAACAAACGTCAACCTGCGTTGTAATGATGATGGTGGTGGTGGTACAGATGCTTGTTGTTTTATAGGCCTGTTGTGACTGTGTTTCCTATGTGATGCGCGCTATATCACCAGATACCTGTTTCCTCTGGGCCATGAAGTCACTAAAGCTGTCCACCTGTTGTGACTGTGTTTCCTATGTGATGCGCGCTATATCACCAGATACCTGTTTTCTCTGGGCCATGAAGTCACTAAAGCTGTCCACCTGTTGTGACTGTGTTTCCTATGTGATGCGCGCTATATCACCAGATACCTGTTTTCTCTGGGCCATGAAGTCACTAAAGCTGTTGTGTCAGTCACAGACCCTCGAATGCATCCCAAAATAGCACCCTATTCCCTATATATGGCACTCCTTTTGGTTGGAAGGACTGGACGGGGAGTAGCTAGGTTATTACACATTGGCTGATTGGTCCTCTGTTGAGAAGACCAAGTGACTTGAGATGGACGGAGGTGAGTTGACAGTCGGTTTGATTTATTTTTATCTTTATTTAACTCTGCAAGTCAGTTAAGAACAAATACTTATTGTCAGTGACGACCTACCCCCCGACCAAACCCGGACGACGCTGGGCCAATTGTGCGCCGCCTTATGGGACTCCCGATCACAGGGCCGGATGTGATACAGCCTGGATTTGAACCAGGGACTGTAGTGACGCCACTCAGGAGCCCAGTTCTGCCATACAGCATTCGACTGTTTCGGAGTAAAAGTCCCCTCTCACTCGGAGAAGATGTCAATTCAACATCTATTCCACGTTGGGTTCAACGTAATTTTTTTATTGAAATAGTGTGGACGCAACGTTGATTCAATCAGTGTGTGACCAAGCCAGGCCTCTTGTATATGGTATGACGAGACTGAGCGGGCCGGTCTGTTTCACAAGGTCAGGTCTGCGTCTGAAATGGGACCCTAATACCAATGTAGTCCCCTATTCCCTCAATGCTGGACACCCAAAGCACCTGTGCTCTGTCTCTCTCTGTGTCTCTCTGTCTCTGTGCCTCTCTGCCTCTCTCTCTCTCTCCCTCTCACTCAGGTTCACAATAGGGTAAAGAATGGTTTGGAGCCTGCGTGCATCCACAATATAACCCTGTTCCTTATAATGCATTACTTTTGACCAGACCTCTCCCCCTCCCAATAGACCCTGGTCAAAAGTAGGGCACCATTTTGAATGCACGCCCCAGTCTGTTAAGCTCCTACTGAGACAGGCTGGGCTTTATACAGCTGTCTGCCTGGTGCAATTATAATGAACACGAAGGGAGACAAAGTGCTGGTTTCTAGCGCGGGGCGCAGCAGGTGTTTATTTGTAAAGGACCACAGGAGGAGGCAGGTAGCTGGGTCCAGGGGCAGGCAGAAGGTCATACACAGGAGGAGGCAGGTAACTGGGTCATACACAGGAGGAGGCAGGTAACTGGGTCATACACAGGAGGAGGCAGGTAGCTGGGTCCAGGGGCAGGGAGAAGGTCATACACAGGAGGAGGCAGGTAGCTGGGTCCAGGGGCAGGGAGAAGGTCATACACAGGAGGAGGCAGGTAGCTGGGTCCAGGGGCAGGCAGAAGGTCATACACAGGATGAGGCAGGTAGCTGGGTCCAGGGGCAGGCAGAAGGTCATACACAGGAGGAGGCAGGTAGCTGGGTCCAGGGGCAGGCAGAAGGTCATACACAGGAGGAGGCAGGTAGCTGGGTCCAGGGGCAGGTAGCTGGGTCCAGGGGCAGGCAGAAGGTCATACACAGGGAGCCCAAAAAGGGTAACAGTACAGCCAGAGAAAAGGCTAGTAACGTCGTCTGGGAGATAGCCTATCAGATTTCCTGTGCCATAGCCTAAGGTACAGGCAGGGGAGAATAGGCAAAAGGGGTCGTTAGTTTTTGCCTGCCTCACTATCATACACAGGAGGTGTAAATTACAGGAAGTGCTTCTCAAAGACGTGTATCATAAAACAATCAACACCTCACAATGATGGGGTGCAAAGAATTGAACTAAACAGTGTGTGATAATGACATACAGGTGTGTGTGTTGAACAGGTGATCAGAATTCAGGTGATTGGGATCTGGAGAGTGGGGGGGGGGTCTACGTATTTGAGAGTGTGAGTTGGAAGCAGACTTTTTCAGCAATAGGTTCACCACAATACTTTTCTTTATAAAATTCATGAAAATAATCGTATTTATTAGTCATCGATGTATGTAAATGAATTATCATACTAGCGTTTCCTGTGTTACCACAGACAAAACAGCTGTTTAGTATTTGTAAGTACTGACGAGTATCTGTTTAGTATTTGTAAGTACTGACGAGTATCTGTTTAGTATTTGTAAGTACTGACGAGTATCTGTTTTAGTATTTGTAAGTACTGACGAGTATCTGTTTAGTATTTGTAAGTACTGACGAGTATCTGTTTTAGTATTTGTAAGTACTGACGAGTATCTGTTTTAGTATTTGTAAGTACTGACGAGTATCTGTTTAGTATTTGTAAGTACTGACGAGTATCTGTTTAGTATTTGTAAGTACTGACGAGTATCTGTTTTGTATTTGTAAGTACTGACGAGTATCTGTTTAGTATTTGTAAGTACTGACGAGTATTTGTAAGTACTGACGAGTATCTGTATAGTATTTGTAAGTACTGACGAGTATTGATCACTCCTAATATGAGGTAAATGTGTCACTGAATGACCCCCTTTTTGAAGGGCTGACAGACTATTTATATTCAAGATATTCGAAAGGTGTCACAGAATCATATGACCATCCTGTAAACGTACAGCCAGTAGTACATCATTGTTGTTTATTCCATAATGTGTAGGTTTCTTTTGTGTTGTGTGTTTTACATGCTAGAGTCCAACTCTAAAAATACAGTGATATTTACCTGTATGTGTGTTTGCTTGTACATGATATAGTATTGTTCGTTTATTCTGCTATTCATTGTCCATTTTCTTCTGCTGTCAAATGTTACATCCTGATGTTTATCAATGTTGTCATTTGAAAGCTACTGGCCCAGAACCACTGATAACTATGATGTCATTGGAAGCTACTGGCCCAGAACCACTGATAACTATGATGTCATTGGAAGCTACTGGCCCAGAACCACTGATAACTATGTTGTCATTTGAAAGCTACTGGCCCAGAACCACTGATAACTATGTTGTCACTGAAAGCTACTGGCCCAGAACCACTGATAACTATGTTGTCACTGAAAGCTACTGGCCCAGAACCACTGATAACTATGTTGTCACTGAAAGCTACTGGCCCAGAAAGCTACTGGCCCAGAACCACTGATAACTATGTTGTCACTGAAAGCTACTGGCCCAGAAAGCTACTGGCACAGAACCACTGATAACTATGATGTCATGTGGACTGGGATATGTTTCGTATTGCGTCAGATAACAACATTGACGAATACGCTGATTCAGTGTGCGAGTTCATTAGAACGTGCGTTGAAGATGTCGTTCCCATAGCAACGATTAAAACATTCCCTAACCAGAAACCGTGGATTGATGGCAGCATTCGCGTGAAACTGAAAGCGCGAACCACTGCTTTTAATCAGGGCAAGGTGTCTGGTAACATGACCGAATACAAACAGTGCAGCTATTCCCTCCGCAAGGCTATCAAACAAGCTAAGCGTCAGTACAGAGACAAAGTAGAATCTCAATTCAACAGCTCAGACACAAGAGGCATGTGGCAGGGTCTACAGTCAATCACGGACTACAGGAAGAAATCCAGCCCAGTCACGGACCAGGATGTCTTGCGCCCAGGCAGACTAAATAACTTTTTTGCCCGCTTTGAGGACAATACAGTGCCACTGACACGGCCTGCAACGAAAACATGCGGTCTCTCCTTCACTGCAGCCGAGGTGAGTAAGACATTTAAACGTGTTAACCCTCGCAAGGCTGCAGGCCCAGACGGCATCCCCAGCCGCGCCCTCAGAGCATGCGCAGACCAGCTGGCCGGTGTGTTTACGGACATATTCAATCAATCCCTATACCAGTCTGCTGTTCCCACATGCTTCAAGAGGGCCACCATTGTTCCTGTTCCCAAGAAAGCTAAGGTAACTGAGCTAAACGACTACCGCCCCGTAGCACTCACTTCCGTCATCATGAAGTGCTTTGAGAGACTAGTCAAGGACCATATCACCTCCACCCTACCTGACACCCTAGACCCACTCCAATTTGCTTACCGCCCAAATAGGTCCACAGACGATGCAATCACAACCACACTGCACACTGCCCTAACCCATCTGGACAAGAGGAATACCTATGTGAGAATGCTGTTCATCGACTACAGCTCGGCATTCAACACCATAGTACCCTCCAAGCTCGTCATCAAGCTCGAGACCCTGGGTCTCGAACCCGCCCTGTGCAACTGGGTACTGGACTTCCTGACGGGCCGCCCCCAGGTGGTGAGGGTAGGCAACAACATCTCCTCCCCGCTGATCCTCAACACTGGGGCCCCACAAGGGTGTGTTCTGAGCCCTCTCCTGTACTCCCTGTTCACCCATGACTGCGTGGCCACGCACGCCTCCAACTCAATCATCAAGTTTGCGGACGACACAACAGTGGTAGGCTTGATTACCAACAACGACGAGACGGCCTACAGGGAGGAGGTGAGGGCCCTTGGAGTGTGGTGTCAGGAAAATAACCTCACACTCAACGTCAACAAAACTAAGGAGATGATTGTGGACTTCAGGAAACAGCAGAGGGAACACCCCCCTATCCACATCGATGGAACAGTAGTGGAGAGGGTAGCAAGTTTTAAGTTCCTCGGCATACACATCACAGACAAACTGAATTGGTCCACTCACACAGACAGCATCGTGAAGAAGGCGCAGCAGCGCCTCTTCAACCTCAGGAGGCTGAAGAAATTTGGCTTGTCACCAAAAGCACTCACAAACTTCTACAGATGCACAATCGAGAGCATCCTGGCGGGCTGTATCACCGCCTGGTACGGCAACTGTCATTGGAAGCTACTGGCCCAGAACCACTGATAACTATGATGTCATTGGAAGCTACTGGCCCAGAACCACAGATCTCTATGTTGTAGGGTGTGGAAGCCGGGCTATGTTGTAGGGTGTGGGAGCCGGGCTATGTTGTAGGGTGTGGAAGCCGGGCTATGTTGTAGGGTGTGGAAGCCGGGCTATGTTGTAGGGTGTGGGAGCCGGGCTATGTTGTAGGATGTGGGAGCCGGGCTATGTTGTAGGGTGTGGAAGCCGGGCTATGTTGTAGGGTGTGGGAGCCGGGCTATGTTGTAGGATGTGGGAGCCGGGCTATGTTGTAGGGTGTGGAAGCCGGGCTATGTTGTAGGGTGTGGAAGCCGGGCTATGTTGTAGGGTGTTGGTACTGCATGTATACCATAGGTATTGTATGTATACCATAGGTACTGTATGTACACCATAGTTACTGTATGTATACCATAGGTACTATAGGTACACCATAGGTACTGTATGTATACCATAGGTACACCATAGGTACTGTATGTATACCATAGGTACTGTATGTATACCATAGGTACTGTATGTACACCATAGGTACTGTATGTATACCATAGGTACACCATAGGTACTGTATGTATACCATAGGTACACCATAGGTACTGTATGTACACCATAGGTACACCATAGGTACTGTATGTACACCATAGGTACTGTATGTATACCATAGGTACACCATAGGTACTGTATGTACACCATACTGTATGTACACCATAGGTACTGTATGTATACCATAGGTACACCATAGGTACTGTATGTATACCATAGGTACTGTATGTATACCATAGGTACTGTATGTATACTATAGGTACTGTATGTATACCATAGGTACTGTATGTATACCATAGGTACTGTATGTACACCATAGATACTATACCATAGGTACTGTATGTATACCATAGGTACTGTATGTATACTATAGGTACTGTATGTATACCATAGGTACTGTATGTATACCATAGGTACTGTATGTATACTATAGGTACTGTATGTATACCATAGATACTATACCATAGGTACTGTATGTATACTATAGGTACTGTATGTATACTATAGGTACTGTATGTATACCATAGATACTATACCATAGGTACTGTATGTATACCATAGGTACTGTATGTATACTATAGGTACTGTATGTATACCATAGGTACTATACCATAGGTACTGTATGTATACTATAGGTACTGTATGTATACCATAGATACTATACCATAGGTACTGTATGTATACTATAGGTACTGTATGTATACCATAGATACTATACCATAGGTACTGTATGTATACCATAGGTACTGTATGTATACTATAGGTACTGTATGTATACCATAGGTACTATACCATAGGTACTATACCATAGGTACTGTATGTATACTATAGGTACTGTATGTATACCATAGATACTATACCATAGGTACTGTATGTATACTATAGGTACTGTATGTATACCATAGGTACTGTATGTATACCATAGGTACTATACCATAGGTACTGCATGTATACCATAGGTACTGTATGTATACCATAGGTACTGTATGTATACCATAGGTACTGTATGTATACCATAGGTACTGTATGTGCACCATAGGTACTGTATGTATACCATAGGTACTGTATGTATACCATAGGTACTGTATGTATACCATAGGTACTGTATGTATACTATAGGTACTGTATGTATACTATAGGTACTGTATGTATACTATAGGTACTGTATGTATACCATAGGTACTATACCATAGGTACTGTATGTATACCATAGGTACTGTATGTATACCATAGGCACTGCATGTATACCATAGGCACTGCATGTATAACATAGGCACTGCATGTATAACATAGGTACTGCATGTATAACATAGGTACTGCATGTATAACATAGGTACTGTATGTACACCATAGGTACTGCATGTATAACATAGGTACTGCATGTATAACATACGTTGGTTGTTGATGCAGTACTGGTATACATTTTTATTTCTGTGCTCTTTTCCAGTGAGATTGTCGTTGGTCTTGAGCTCACCGACTAGTGTGTGTGCCTTGATGATGTAGTATCTGTGCTGCTGTGGTGGTGGTGATATCATCACTAAGGGCCTGGCTGTAACCCTACTGTTCATCCTCTCTGCTAGAGTGGTTTCTTTACTGTGAAGGATCACTAAGAAGAGCTCCCCGGTTGGGTTTAGGTTGTGTATGAAATGGCACCCCAAAGTAGTGCACTATATATTAGGGCCCTCAAACTCAACTCTGGACCTCAGAGCCAGTTCCAATGCAGTTTTGCATTGTTCCCCTCTAATCAGGGCCTGATTTAGACCTGGGACACCAGGTGGGTGATTCCCCTCTAATCAGGGCCTGATTTAGACCTGGGACACCAGGTGGGTGATTCCCCTCTAATCAGGGCCTGATTTAGACCTGGGACACCGGGTGGGTGATTCTCCTCTAATCAGGGCCTGATTTAGACCTGGGACACCAGGTGGGGGATTGTTGTTGCTGTTTTTTTTTTTTTTGCTCTGAAAACAGACATGTTATTGATAGTATTATCAGCCTTGGAGACTAAGTGAAAATACACATTCTCTTTCTCTCTGAACAAGTTGACTTGACAATCTTCAATAAAAAAAAATATTTAAAAAACGAGGCAATAACCATTGTCAACGTTTTAATAACCTCAGAAATACTGAGGGCTGTCTTGAGTGGGGCTGTCTTGAGTGGGGCTGTCTTGAGTGGGGCTGTCTTGAGTGGGGCTGTCTTGAGTGGGGCTGTCTTGAGTGGGGCTGTCTTGAGTGGGGCTGTCTTGAGTGGGGCTGTCTTGAGTGGGGCTGTCTTGAGTGGGGCTGTCTGGGGCTGTCTTGAGTGGGGCTGTCTTGAGTGGGGCTGTCTTGAGTGGGGCTGTCTTGAGTGGGGCTGTCTTGAGTGGGGCTGTCTTGAGTGGGGCTGTCTTGAGTGGGGCTGTCTTGAGTGGGGCTGTCTTGAGTGGGGCTGTCTTGAGTGGGGCTGTCTTGAGTGGGGCTGTCTGTGGGGCTTGAGTGGGGCTGTCTTGAGTGGGGCTGTCTTGAGTGGGGCTGTCTTGAGTGGGGCTGTCTTGAGTGGGGCTGTCTTGAGTGGGGCTGTCTTGAGTGGGGCTGCCTTGAGTGGGGCTGCCTTGAGTGGGGCTGCCTTGAGTGGGGCTGCCTTGAGTGGGGCTGCCTTGAGTGGGGCTGCCTTGAGTGGGGCTGCCTTGAGTGGGGCTGCCTTGAGTGGGGCTGTCTTGAGTGGGGCTGTCTTGAGTGGGGCTGTCTGGGGCTGTCTTGAGTGGGGCTGTCTTGAGTGGGGCTGTCTTGAGTGGGGCTGTCTTGAGTGGGGCTGTCTTGAGTGGGGCTGTCTTGAGTGGGGCTGTCTTGAGTGGGGCTGTCTTGAGTGGGGCTGTCTTGAGTGGGGCTGTCTTGAGTGGGGCTGTCTTGAGTGGGGCTGTCTTGAGTGGGGCTGTCTTGAGTGGGGCTGTCTTGAGTGGGGCTGTCTTGAGTGGGGCTGTCTTGAGTGAGGCTGTCTTGAGTGAGGCTGTCGAACTGTAGATGTCTCTGACTATTCGGTATGTATCTCTACACCTGTCTGTCTCATGTTGTTTTCTCTCTGCATTTTAAATGGCACCCTCTTCACTACTTTTGACCAGTTCCCTGCTCAAACATAGTGCTCTATATAGGGAATATAATGCCAATGGGCCCTGGTCAAACGTAGTGCACTATATAGGGAATATAATGCCAATGGGCCCTGGTCAAACGTAGTGCACTATGTAGGGAATATAATGCCAATGGGCCCTGGTCAAACGTAGTGCATTATGTAGGGAATATAATGCCAATGGGCCCTGGTCAAACGTAGTGCACTATGTAGGGAATATAATGCCAATGGGCCCTGGTCAAACGTAGTGCACTATATAGGGAATATTGTGCTATTTGGGAGGCATCCCTTTGTCTCCTTCCTACCGTATGTGTCAGTACTTTCCTTACGGTCTAGTTAAGACCTATAGGCCAAAGGGCCTTACAATAACAGTGTTATTAGAAGCACAACTTAAATTAGAGCCCGAACAGGGTTCAGTGTGAAGACAGTACAGTAGAACACCTGGTACGGAGTACAGTAAAACACCTGGTACGGCGTACAGTAGAACACCTGGTACGGAGTACAGTAGAACACCTGGTACGGAGTACAGTAGAACACCTGGACAGTAGAACACCTGGTACGGAGTACAGTAGAACACCTGGACAGTAGAACACCTGGTACGGAGTACAGTAGAACACCTGGTACGGAGTACAGTAGAACACCTGGTACGGAGTACAGTAGAACACCTGGTACGGAGTACAGTAGAACACCTGGACAGTAGAACACCTGGTACGGAGTACAGTAGAACACCTGGTACGGAGTATAGTAGAACACCTGGACAGTAGAACACCTGGTACGGAATACAGTAGAACACCTGGTACGGAGTACAGTAGAACACCTGGTACGGAGTACAGTAGAACACCTGGTACGGACTACAGTGGAACGCCTGGAACGGACTACAGTAGAACGCCTGGAACGGAGTACAGTAGAACACCTGGACAGTAGAACACCTGGTACGGAGTACAGTAGAACACCTGGACAGTAGAACACCTGGACAGTAGAACACCTGGACAGTAGAACACCTGGTACGGAGTACAGTAGAACACCTGGTACGGAGTACAGTAGAACACCTGGTACGGAGTACAGTAGAACACCTGGTACGGAGTACAGTAGAACACCTGGTACGGAGTATAGTAGAACACCTGGTACGGTGTACAGTAGAACACCTGGTACGGAGTAGAGTAGAACACCTGGACAGTAGAACACCTGGTACGGAGTAGAGTAGAACACCTGGTACGGAGTAGAGTAGAACGCCTGGTACGGAGTACAGTAGAACACCTGGTACGGTGTACAGTAGAACACCTGGTACGGAGTAGAGTAGAACACCTGGACAGTAGAACACCTGGTACGGAGTAGAGTAGAACGCCTGGTACGGAGTAGAGTAGAACACCTGGTACGGAGTAGAGTAGAACACCTGGACAGTAGAACACCTGGTACGGAGTACAGTAGAACACCTGGTACGGTGTACAGTAGAACACCTGGTACGGAGTAGAGTAGAACACCTGGACAGTAGAACACCTGGTACGGAGTAGAGTAGAACGCCTGGTACGGAGTAGAGTAGAACACCTGGTACGGAGTAGAGTAGAACACCTGGTACGGAGTAGAGTAGAACACCTGGTACGGAGTAGAGTAGAACACCTGGTACGGAGTAGAGTAGAACACCTGGTACGGAGTAGAGTAGAACGCCTGGTACGGAGTAGAGTAGAACGCCTGGTACGGAGTAGAGTAGAACACCTGGTACGGAGTAGAGTAGAACACCTGGTACGGAGTATAGCTGCAGCTGTTTTTGTGGTTGTCCAAGGTTAATCCAGTGGTCTGTAATCTCTCCCTATTCTTTTTGTAGTACTAGTTGAAAGTAGTGTACTATGTAGGAGATAGGGGGGACATTTGGGAGGAACTTTAACCCAGGATTTCCTGCTGTGATGGTTTTGACTTGTTTTTAATTTATTTTAACTATTTATTTGTCTGAGGTATTTGAGCCTCAGTGAGGACTGTACAGACAATGTCTACCTGTGTTGGTTTGTGTTCCACCACAGAATTTGAATAAATTAGGATTCCAGAATTAGAATTCTAATTCTGTGGTTTCCACCCTGTGTGTGTGTGTGTGTGTGTGTGTGTGTGTGTGTGTGTGTGTGTGTACAGTATCATCTGCCTGTTGTATCAATCAGGATTTTGATAGAGAGGAGGGCGGGTGGGATAGAGAGGTGTTGCTGTTCCTCTCCTATGCTGGACCACCAGCCCATGATCTGAATGATGTCTGTTGTGAGATGATGAATACAATATAGTTATGTGACTTGTTCAAATAAACACTATAACACAAAAATTGGATTGGATCTCTACTGTCTCAAACTCACACAAAATGTTGTTTGAATTACGGACTGCAGCTTTAAAACAGCGGCAGCAGCAATAAACAACAGTACAGTAATGCCCACTGAAAGAGACTTGAAAAGCTAAAGGTGTGGAGAAATGGCATAGAACTCCAGTGTTGGTGAATATTCCAAATCAGAATACTGGAACCCCGTGGAACATCAAAATCCAAATGGTTTCATATCACAGTTTTATACCATAGAACTGGAGATAGTTCCAATTCGTAATTCTATGGTTCTAACTCCAGAAAGTTCCATAGTAGGCTATTGTACTTCGGGAACTGAAGGCCTGAGAAGAGTCCATAGCCATGCAAATGCAACAGCAACAATGCCGCCGTGTGGTAACAACTGATATTGCATCAACATTGCTGGCAACGAAGAATTTGAAATTAGAATTATGTTCGATTTAATTTATACCGTGGTAATAACAATAACGCTAAAATTCTCTCCCAAATAGCCAAGAAACAAACACTTGCTTGTTTATCCGTCGTACTTTTTAATGCATCACAAGTATTATAAGTTCTTATTTTCAGCTATAAGCTGCATCTAGTTTTGGGACACAAAATCGTGAGTCTGTGTATTGGCAGCAGTTTAAATTTAAGTAAAAATACTTTAAATGACTACTTAAGTAATATCTGTAATTTACTTTACTATTTATATATTTGGACAACTTTTACTTTACTACATTCCTAAAGAAAATAATGTACGTTTTACTCCATACATTTTCCCTGGCACCTAAAAGTACACGTTAGATTTTGAATGATTAGCAGGACAGAAATTGTCAAAATCGCGCACTTATCAAGAGAACATCCCTGGTCATCAATACTGTCTCTAATCTGGCAGACTCGCTAAACACAAATGCTTCCTTTGTAATTTATGTCTGAGAGTTGGTGTGACACTGGCTATCAAGTAATCAAATAAAAAAACAAGAAAATGGTGCCGTCTGGTTTGCTTAATATAATGAATTTTAAATTATTTATACGTTTACTTTTGATACTTAAGTATGTTTTAGCACTTACATTTACTTTTGGGTGACTTTCACTTTTACTTGAGTCATTTTCTATTCGGGTATTTCTACTTTTACCCAAGTATGACAATTCGTGACTTTTTCCGATCACAGATGTTGGGTCCCAAAGCTTGGTGCATCCGTAGTTCGTCAATAAGTCATGCATGTTGCCTGTAGTGCGCTAACGCGGCCACACCGGGCACTGTTGAGTATTTTAGTTTCGCCGCGGTTTCTACTCCGCGCAAACAGATCATTCGCATTTGACCCACTTTCTGACTTCCACGAACGCAGCTCTCTCTTTTCGCTTCAAGATCATCAACGGTAGCGAGCAAGGCTGTAGAAACCAAGAAAACGGTCCAACCAGATCCGAGAGATAAAGAGAGGAGGGGGGGGAAAATGGACATGAAAAAGAGAATTCACCTAGAACTGAGAAATAGGACGCCGTCGGATGTAAGTATATGATTTAGGTTAACATGCGACACCAAAGTTTACAGTGTGTGGAAGTCATGTCGAGCACATGGGGTCCTCTGAAAGCCTGCTGCTGGTAATATACTTTCTTACTTTCTTTACCTCCTACGTTTTCTCAAACTCAATTTTTAATTAGATAAATATATTGTAAATTAACTAGGTAATGCCATTCGTTTTTAGGAGCGCTAATTTATCTGCCTACGTTAACTTCGCTGAATCACTTTACAAGTCAAACCGGACCCGTGAGGTAAACAGGAAAATGGCTAACAAAACGGTTAACTACTATCACACAAAATACGTTTAAAAAAAATATTGTTAGCCATCTGCTATAGTTTTTTTTTGTTTTAATACAGATGTATATTTTGTAACAATCAACCTTACTATCAAAGTAAAGGCCAACACACTGAACATCATTGCGAACATAGCGGTAGCCATTTTTAGCTAGCATAGCGGTAGCCATTTTTAGCTAGCATAGCGGTAGCCATTCTTAGCTAGCATAGCGGTTGCCATTTTTTAGCTAGCATAGGACTCAACGTTGTTGGGCGCGTATCTAGCATGCCGGCTAACTAGAAAGCGAATCATTCGACTATTTTTTGTTTATTTAATCGGTTATAGCTACGAATAGTTTATTTTGAGATGATAGTAAATGTACACAGCCGCGAACTGTTTTGGATACACTTTGACCGGTTAAAGACCCGTCCGTTAGCTAGCTGGCTAGCAACGTAACTTTGCTGGCTACTTTAGGTGGCTAGGTAACATTGGGGGGGATTCGGTTATGCTGAGTTGTGGGGCACCGGACTATAGCCGTTGACTTGAACTGGTAAAAGCGGCGAGGAGAAGCGCCTTTCTCAAATAGAACAATAATCTGCGCCGCTCGGTCATGTTAGCAACATCGCGCGTCGTCCAGAAACGTACATAACTTTTCCATAAAATCTGTTTTTCTATGTAGTTTTCATTGGGAAGGCAGTTTAATTTTAATTGTTTTAATTTTTAAAAATCAAAGCAATTATTTTTTGCACGTGCACACAGAATCTTTCCCATGACTCCCATGCTTTGAACCGACTTTTGAGCGGGCCACTTGGCTCATGCCCGGAAGGCCCGGTTCCAAAACGAAAGCAACCACATTTCACCAGTGCAAAACACGCCAGCCCGGGGGAGGTTAATCGAGTCCCCTCACCAGCTATCTACATCACGTGCACACAGTTTACAAACAGTTCTGCTAATAAACATGGCTGCTTTTCAAGTGCCAAATAAAACAGATTCGAAACACAATTATTTTTTCCCATTTGCACTTTTTGATAGAAATTACATGTAAAATATTCAAAATAACTACTGGACATAAATGTTTATTTATCAACCTCCTTTTTTTTCTCCCTACTCCCTGTTTCTCTCCCTGTCCTTCTCTTTTAGGTTCAGGAGCTTGTCCTGGATAACTGTCGGTCGAACGAGGGGAAAATGGAGGGCATAACGGAGGAGTTTGAGAACCTGGAACTGTTGAGTCTCATCAACGTCGGCCTCATCAACGTCTCAAACATACCCAAACTGGGGAAATTAAAAAAGGTATGACGACTAGGGTTGTGGCCCAATTGGCACCATTGTTTATTTTACAGTGCACTACACCTGAACAGGGCCCATACATCCCCATAGTCACATCAATCATACCCAAACTGGGGAAAGGTAGCATCACACTAAACAAGCATGTAGCTATTGTTGAAGGGGATGTTTTAAACCAGGGAAACCATAACTGTAAACCAGCATTTAGAGGATGTTTTAAACGAGGGAATTTCCTTTCTCTTTTGGCTTCAGACCAGCTACATGCTGGTTTAGTGTGACTTTTAAACTTTGTTTAATCCGGCAAAACATTTCAGTAATTTTAAATGACTCCATGAACTAGTCCCGTTGGACTGGATTTGATTAATAGAATAGTGTACATTGTCATAGATCATCGTAATAATCTGTTTTACTTTTTAAGACCAGTTAAATGCACAATTAACAGTCATAACAAAGTGTAGCTTTTCACCGTGTCACATTACACAAACAAGACTCTTCTGTTCCCCCCACCCCTAGACTGAAAATAAATAACGTGACTATTTCTTCTTCTGTAGTTGGAGCTAAGTGACAACAGGATATCTGGTGGATTGGAGGTGCTGGCTGAGAGGCTGGTCAACCTCACACACCTCAACCTCTCTGGGAACAAGTTCAAGGACATCAGCACACTGGAACCACTGGTGGGTGTTGGAACTGTTACTGAATACGACCCCTGGTGGGTGTTGGAACTGTTACTGAATACGACCCCTGGTGGGTGTTGGAACTGTTACTGAATACGACCCCTGGTGGGTGTTGGAACTGTTACTGAATACGACCCCTGGTGGGTGTTGGAACTGTTACTGAATACGACCCCTGGTGGGTGTTGGAACTGTTACTGAATACGACCCCTGGTGGGTGTTGGAACTGTTACTGAATACGACCCCTGGTGGGTGTTGGGAATCCTAGCTAGCTAACATCTATTTCAGTAGCTATAGTTAGCTAGCTAACGTCTGTTTCAGTAGCTATAGTTAGCTAGCTAACGTCTGTTTCAGTAGCTATAGTTAGCTAGCTAACGTCTGTTTCAGTAGCTATAGTTAGCTAGCTAACGTCTGTTTCAGTAGCTATAGTTAGCTAGCTAACGTCTGTTTCAGTAGCTATAGTTAGCTAGCTAACGTCTGTTTCAGTAGCTATAGTTAGCTAGCTAACGTCTGTTTCAGTAGCTATAGTTAGCTAGCTAACGTCTGTTTCAGTAGCTATAGTTAGCTAGCTAACGTCTGTTTCAGTAGCTATAGTTAGCTAGCTAACGTCTGTTTCAGTAGCTATAGTTAGCTAGCTAACGTCTGTTTCAGTAGCTATAGTTAGTCTAGCTAACGTCTGTTTCAGTAGCTATAGTTAGCTAGCTAACGTCTGTTTCAGTAGCTATAGTTAGCTAGCTAACGTCTGTTTCAGTAGCTATAGTTAGCTAGCTAACGTCTGTTTCAGTAGCTATAGTTAGCTAGCTAACGTCTGTTTCAGTAGCTATAGTTAGCTAGCTAACGTCTGTTTCAGTAGCTATAGTTAGCTAGCTAACGTCTGTTTCAGTAGCTATAGTTAGCTAGCTAACGTCTGTTTCAGTAGCTATAGTTAGCTAGCTAACGTCTGTTTCAGTAGCTATAGTTAGCTAGCTAACGTCTGTTTCAGTAGCTATAGTTAGCTAGCTAATGTCTGTTTCAGTAGCTCGGTGTCATCATCTAAAATAACCCTAATTTATAAGACAGTTCTTATTTGATAAATGGTGGTCGGTCCCCATCTATGTGAAGCTAGCCACAATAGTGGAATTTGCGGTTAGCCTTCAAAATAAAAGTATGTCCTTGACAGTAGTGCAAATGAATACAAATAGTAGAATTATGCCATAATTGAATAGATTGTGCTGTAAGAGATTGGAATGTTATATAAAATCAACAAAATACAATAATTTGTTAATTTGACAAATCGTAAAATCACACTGGATGTATTTATACTTTAGCATTGCATTGGGGGGGGGCGTCCTTATTTCACTGTACAGCCTTACCTATGGATTGTGGATCAATGACATAGTGGGGTATCAGTCTACTCGGTGACACCCAGAGAACATTAGCATCGTAGCTCTTATTGCAGAACTCTGAAACAACTGTGAATTGAGGCACATTTATTGTCAACCTGTGTGTATTGAACACATTTACATTTAAGTCATCTAGCAGACACTATTCCTGAGGGGGAAAAAACAATACTGCGTGGATATTTTGGAGTCTGTTAAATTTGTAAGTCGCTCTGGATAAGAGCGTCTGCTAAATGACTTAAATGTAAATGTTAACTCTTGAGGGGGGCGTTGAGGGGGGGGGGAATATCTTGGGTATTGAGTAGACTGATACCCCATTTCATTGATCCCTGGTCCTTAGGTAAAGCTGTGCAGTATGAATGTCAATACACACAGTAGGCTGACTGGAGGTGAATTCACCCAGTCACAATAGGCTGACTGTGGAGGTGAATTCACCCAGTCACAGTCACAATAGGCTGACTGTGGAGGTGAATTCACCCAGTCACAGTCACAATAGGCTGACTGTGGAGGTGAATTCACCCAGTCACAGTCACAATAGGCTGACTGTGGAGGTGAATTCACCCAGTCACAGTAGGCTGACTGGAGGTGAATTCACCCAGTCACAGTCACAATAGGCTGACTGTGGAGGTGAATTCACCCAGTCACAGTCACAATAGGCTGACTGGAGGTGAATTCACCCAGTCACAATAGGCTGACTGGAGGTGAATTCACCCAGTCACAGTCACAATAGGCTGACTGGAGGTGAATTCACCCAGTCACAATAGGCTGACTGGAGGTGAATTCACCCAGTCACAGTCACAATAGGCTGACTGGAGGGTGAATTCACCCAGTCACAATAGGCTGACTGGAGGTGAATTCACCCAGTCACAGTCACAATAGGCTGACTGGAGGGTGAATTCACCCAGTCACAATAGGCTGACTGGAGGTGAATTCACCCAGTCACAGTCACAATAGGCTGACTGGAGGTGAATTCACCCAGTCACAGTCACAATAGGCTGACTGTGGAGGTGAATTCACCCAGTCACAGTAGGCTGACTGGAGGTGAATTCACCCAGTCACAGTCACAATAGGCTGACTGTGGAGGTGAATTCACCCAGTCACAGTCACAATAGGCTGACTGTGGAGGTGAATTCACCCAGTCACAGTCACAATAGGCTGACTGGAGGTGAATTCACCCAGTCACAGTCACAATAGGCTGACTGGAGGTGAATTCACCCAGTCACAGTCACAATAGGCTGACTGTGGAGGTGAATTCACCCAGTCACAGTAGGCTGACTGGAGGTGAATTCACCCAGTCACAGTCACAATAGGCTGACTGTGGAGGTGAATTCACCCAGTCACAGTCACAATAGGCTGACTGTGGAGGTGAATTCACCCAGTCACAGTCACAATAGGCTGACTGGAGGTGAATTCACCCAGTCACAATAGGCTGACTGGAGGTGAATTCACCCAGTCACAGTCACAATAGGCTGACTGGAGGTGAATTCACCCAGTCACAATAGGCTGACTGGAGGTGAATTCACCCAGTCACAGTCACAATAGGCTGACTGGAGGGTGAATTCACCCAGTCACAATAGGCTGACTGGAGGTGAATTCACCCAGTCACAGTCACAATAGGCTGACTGGAGGGTGAATTCACCCAGTCACAATAGGCTGACTGGAGGTGAATTCACCCAGTCACAGTCACAATAGGCTGACTGGAGGTGAATTCACCCAGTCACAGTCACAATAGGCTGACTGTGGAGGTGAATTCACCCAGTCACAGTAGGCTGACTGGAGGTGAATTCACCCAGTCACAGTCACAATAGGCTGACTGTGGAGGTGAATTCACCCAGTCACAGTCACAATAGGCTGACTGTGGAGGTGAATTCACCCAGTCACAGTCACAATAGGCTGACTGGAGGTGAATTCACCCAGTCACAGTCACAATAGGCTGACTGGAGGTGAATTCACCCAGTCACAGTCACAATAGGCTGACTGTGGAGGTGAATTCACCCAGTCACAGTAGGCTGACTGGAGGTGAATTCACCCAGTCACAGTCACAATAGGCTGACTGTGGAGGTGAATTCACCCAGTCACAGTCACAATAGGCTGACTGTGGAGGTGAATTCACCCAGTCACAGTCACAATAGGCTGACTGGAGGTGAATTCACCCAGTCACAATAGGCTGACTGGAGGTGAATTCACCCAGTCACAGTCACAATAGGCTGACTGGAGGTGAATTCACCCAGTCACAATAGGCTGACTGGAGGTGAATTCACCCAGTCACAGTCACAATAGGCTGACTGGAGGGTGAATTCACCCAGTCACAATAGGCTGACTGGAGGTGAATTCCCAGTCACAGTCACAATAGGCTGACTGGAGGGTGAATTCACCCAGTCACAATAGGCTGACTGGAGGTGAATTCACCCAGTCACAGTCACAATAGGCTGACTGGAGGTGAATTCACCCAGTCACAGTCACAATAGGCTGACTGTGGAGGTGAATTCACCCAGTCACAGTAGGCTGACTGGAGGTGAATTCACCCAGTCACAGTCACAATATGCTGACTGTGGAGGTGAATTCACCCAGTCACAGTCACAATAGGCTGACTGTGGAGGTGAATTCACCCAGTCACAGTCACAATAGGCTGACTGGAGGTGAATTCACCCAGTCACAGTCACAATAGGCTGACTGGAGGTGAATTCACCCAGTCACAGTCACAATAGGCTGACTGTGGAGGTGAATTCACCCAGTCACAGTAGGCTGACTGGAGGTGAATTCACCCAGTCACAGTCACAATAGGCTGACTGTGGAGGTGAATTCACCCAGTCACAGTCACAATAGGCTGACTGTGGAGGTGAATTCACCCAGTCACAGTCACAATAGGCTGACTGTGGAGGTGAATTCACCTAGTCACAGTCACAATAGGCTGACTGTGGAGGTGAATTCACCCAGTCACAGTCACAATAGGCTGACTGTGGAGGTGAATTCACCCAGTCACAGTCCCGCGATAAGAGCAAAGCTAATATTTGCATAAACTCATCAGTCGAGTAGATCGATAACGAATTTCGACGGTGGCATTTTTTTTTAGCTAATATCGTCCGATTCCGATATGTTCACCGATTTTAATATCGTGCATCCCTAAATAAGACTACTTGTGGTTGTTGGAACTGTTCCTTAAATAACACCGTTTTTATCAACTTTATTTATACCAAATCAAATCACATTTATTGATATAGCCCTTCGTACATCAGCTGATTATCTCAAAGTGCTGTACAGAAACCCAGCCTAAAACCCCAAACAGCAAGCAATGCCGGTGTAGAAGCACAAGTGGTTATCTCCACCCTGCTACCCCTGTTTATAACTGTACATGAGACTGTTATAGCTGGGAATTAACACTGTTATAACCTCTCCCTTGTTAGAAAAAGCTTCCCATACTGAAGTCCCTGGACCTGTTCAACTGCGAGGTCACCAACCTGGGAGACTACAGGGAGAGCATCTTTAAGCTCCTCCCGCAGCTCACGTACCTGGATGGCTACGATATCGAAGACTGCGAGGCCTCCGACTCGGACGGCGAGGGAGACGGGGTCGAGGATGAAGACGATGAAGGTGAGACTTCCCGTGAGGGAATTTATGGGGCGGCAGGTAGCTAGTTATGAGCGTTGGGCCAGTAACCCGAAAGGATGCTGGTTTGAAACTTGAGAGGCTGCAAGGTGGGGGGGGGAAATCTGTCGTTCTGCCATTGAGCAAGGCACTTAACCCCCAACAACAACTGCTCCCTGGGCCCTAAGGCAGCCCCCCCCCCCCCCCAACACACACTTCTATCTGATTCAGAGGGGTTCAGTTAAATACGGAAAATTAGTTTCGCAATTGACTAGGTATCCCCCCCTTCCCTAAATTATTAAAGAAACACCAACTGTCAAATGAGCAAAACACACAAGGGGACGTCGTAGTTAGTTAGCTAGTTTCAGTCTGCAGAAATGGTCCCAGTGTCTCTATGAATCTGGCAGATTAATTATTCATCATGTCTCGATGTTGAGATTACACTATATAGGGCAGGGATTATCTAGATTCAGCCTTCGGGGTTGTTTTAAATATATTTATTTATTTTTGAGCAGATGGTCAGGGGGCCAGAACATAATAATTTGTAGTCTGCAAATGAACTGCGAAGGAGCCCCAAACAGATACAGTATTTGACTAAAACAATCATTTTAAAGGATACCTTTTTTTTTTACAAATAATTTCAAAGGATACGATCACGTCTCTCTCTGCTTTATTTGGGAACAAATTTCCTCAATTAAAATCAGTTGGCGCTGAAAAAATATATATTTATTTTTTGTTCTATTTTATGTCCCAACAATAAATTCCCCCAAATAATAACTTGGGCCGTCAGTTGGGGGGGGGGCTAATTGAAATGGCACTTGACTTGAGCTGTTGCCATCTCTGGTCTTGTCCTGTAGGACAGAGGGGGAAGAGGGAGAGTCTGTAGAGAGGAGGGATGGTCTAATGTTGTTTCTGTCCTGTAGGACAGAGGGAGAGTCTGTAGAGAGGAGGGATGGTCTAATGTTGTTTCTGTCCTGTAGGACAGAGGGAGAGTCTGTAGAGAGGAGGGATGGTCTAATGTTGTTTCTGTCCTGTAGGACAGAGGGAGAGTCTGTAGAGAGGAGGGATGGTCTAATGTTGTTTCTGTCCTGTAGGACAGAGGGAGAGTCTGTAGAGAGGAGGGATGGTCTAATGTTGTTTCTGTCCTGTAGGACAGAGGGAGAGTCTGTAGAGAGGAGGGATGGTCTAATGTTGTTTCTGTCCTGTAGGACAGAGGGGGAAGAGGGAGAGTCTGTAGAGAGGAGGGATGGTCTAATGTTGTTTCTGTCCTGTAGGACAGAGGGAGAGTCTGTAGAGAGGAGGGATGGTCTAATGTTGTTTCTGTCCTGTAGGACAGAGGGGGAAGAGGGAGAGTCTGTAGAGAGGAGGGATGGTCTAATGTTGTTTCTGTCCTGTAGGACAGAGGGGGAAGAGGGAGAGTCTGTAGAGAGGAGGGATGGTCTAATGTTGTTTTTGTCCTGTGGAACAGAGGGGGAGGAGGGAGAGTCTGAAGAGGAGGAGGACGAAGAGGAGGAGGATGACGAAGAGGTCGTTGCAGAGGAAGATGATGACAGTGGGGAGAGTGGAGAGGTAAGAACACGGATGTCATGTTGGATACATGTATGTTACATGTATAGCATATGATTTTTATAAGTGTTCATTCAGTGTTTGTTGTAATTGTCAGTTATAAATCGGCCGATTTTGAATTGTTATCGGCTTTTTGGGGGGGGGGTTCTCCAATAATCGGTATCGGCGTTGAAAAATAATCGGCCGACCTCTAATTCTGACCATTTTACTCACCCTAGCAGAGCTGGTTAGTCAGTTATTTACATTTACGTCATTTAGCAGACGCTCTTATCCAGAGCGACTTACAAATTGGTGCATTCACCTTATGACATCCAGTGGAACAGCCACTTTACAATAGTGCATCTAAATCTTTTAAGGGGGGGGGGGTGAGAAGGATTACTTTATCCTATCCTAGGTATTCCTTAAAGAGGTGGGGTTTCAGGTGTCTCCGGAAGGTGGTGATTGACTCCGCTGTCCTGGCGTCGTGAGGGAGTTTGTTCCACCATTGGGGAGCCAGAGCAGCGAACAGTTATCATGTTATCCAGAGCGTTGGTGACTAACTGTGCTGCTGGCAACAATTGAATCATACATTATTATTATATTTTGCCGATGTTAACTGACACCGGCCACATTCAACTGCTGTTGAGCTCTCCATAAATTCATTATCGTGCGCTCTGGTACACTCGGGGGAGAGAGTGCTCTGAAATAGGAGTAGATAGCCAGAACGGATTTACGAAAGAACCCAAATGTCCATTGAGAACGCACACTATACCATTTAGAATGGCGGGAATAAACGGTATTTGGTTGGTTGGCCCAAAATTAATATACTGGCAAGTTTGATGTATAAGTAGCCGACTAACATACCCGGAACATACTGCTGTAATGATATGCAGTTCATAAGGACAACGTAGCTAACAAATTGTCAGCCAACAAAACGTTTTAAGGTAATTTTATTTGAAAAGTCATTTGCTTTTTATTACATTGTTCGATTTTCTTTTAACATTTGTCATAATTAGTTAAAGCAACGAATTTGTATCTGAAAGCACCAATTTGTAAGTCGCTCTGGATAAGAGCGTCTGCTAAATGACTTAAATGTAAATGTATCTGCTCTCGGTTTACTTCGGCTGCATGTTTTCCGCCAAATCTGAAAACAATGTGAAGCCACGCCCATTTCCTGCATTATCGGCCCTAAAGTATGGAGCTAGTGTCCTCTGCCTCTGCGTGTATATTTTGGCTGTATTTAGTATGACACCCGGGAACTGTTTGCATACTAACTATGACCAATAAGCTATATACTCAATTCACTTCACAAATAGTATGGTTAGTAATGAGTATTCAAACCCATCTTTTTTCTTCTGATATTTTGGTTAAAAGACTCGTCATTAAATTGGGCAATATATCGCATTACTTCTTACTAATACATTTTTTAAAAAAATTGTGGAAATATTAAGCACCGCCTTTTTTATTTAAAAAATAAATAAATAATTTATACATATTGGAGTGGATTTCTCCATCTACATGCCACAGTGGCTGGTGGACTGAAGTTACTTTTAGGCCCTGTCCCCCTGGTCACTCCGAGCCCTGTCACTCCCAGCTAATACAGCCTGGTATTACAGTGCAGGCCTAGATAAGCATGTTTTGTGCAGCTACATGAGGTTAGAAAACATGGAATGTAAACATCCAATTAGGGTCACCTGGAAAAACTGACCAACACTTTGGTTCCTACCCTGTCGATATTTCTTCCCTTAATTTATGCCAAACAACAATGCATTCAAGTTTCTATGAAATTTGAATAGTCATACTATTTCCAAGATTACAGCAGTTCATATTATGCAGCTGTGGGTGGCACAGTGTGGACATGGTAGTTAAAGTCCAGGAAATGTATACAAATTCTGCCCCCTAGCTTTAAGATGATGAAGTCCAGGAAATGTATAAAAATTCTGCCCCCTAGCTTTAAGATGATGAAGTCCAGGAAATGTATACAAATTCTGCCCCCTAGCTTTAAGATGATGAAGTCCAGGAAATGTATACAAATTCTGCCCCCTAGCTTTAAGATGATGAAGTCCAGGAAATGTATACAAATTCTGCCCCCTAGCTTTAAGATGATGAAGTCCAGGAAATGTATACAAATTCTGCCCCCTAGCTTTAAGATGATGAAGTCCAGGAAATGTATACAAATTCTGCCCCCTAGCTTTAAGATGTTGAAGTCCAGGAAATGTATAACAATTCTGCCCCCTAGCTTTAAGATGATGAAGTCCAGGAAATGTATACAAATTCTGCCCCCTAGCTTTAAGATGTTGAAGTCCAGGAAATGTATAACAATTCTGCCCCCTAGCTTTAAGATGATGAAGTCCAGGAAATGTATACAAATTCTGCCCCCTAGCTTTAAGATGATGAAGTCCAGGAAATGTATAACAATTCTGCCCCCTAGCTTTAAGATGTTGAAGTCCAGGAAATGTATACAAATTCTGCCCCCTAGCTTTACGATGTTGAAGTCCAGGAAATGTCCAGGAAATGTATAACAATTCTGGGAAATTATTTTGATTGAAGTTGTATTGAACCGTATTAAACAATCAGAATGAAGACTTCATTTTAAATCCCTTATTAGTTTGTTGGGTTATGAACTACTAATAAAGCATATTTATACTGAACAAAAATATAAAAATACAACAATTGCAACCATTTTACTGCGTTGGATGGATTATCTTGGTAAAGGAGAAATGCTCACTAAACCGGATACAAATACATTTGTGCACAAAATTTGAAACTTATTTTTTTATTCTTTTTATTTAATTTTTTTCACCTATGAAACATGGGAGCAACATGTAATGTTTTTACATGTTTATTTAATATTCAAGAACATGTAGAATAATGGGCAGAACCCAAAGCAGATTTGGGAACAACTCGGCACACTTGAAATGCATAAAATGGCATCATACTGTCAAAAAATAATTGGGGGGAAAAATATCACGAGACATATTTTGGCCATATTACCCAGTCCTAATTCAAAACATTGAATTAAGTACAGGCTCTGGTGCCACCTAGTTATCGTTTCTGATATGAACGACACGTGTTGGTCGTTTTCACAAAGCAAGAGCAACAAGTTAGCCTGCTAAACCTGAAACTACACTGGAGGCGCTAGCTTAACCCCGATGCTGCACTGGAGGCGCTAGCTTAACCGCCCCCGATGCTGCACTGGAGGCGCTAGCTTAACCCCGATGCTGCACTGGAGGCGCTAGCTTAACCCCGATGCTGCACTGGAGGCGCTGCACTGGAGGCGCTAGCTTAACCCCCGATGCTGCACTGGAGGCGCTAGCTTAACCCCGATGCTGCACTGCTAACGATGCTGCACCCCCGATGCTGCACTGAGGCGCTAGCTTAACCCCCGATGCTGCACTGGAGGCGCTAGCTTAACCCCCGATGCTGCACTGAGGCGCTTAACCCCCGATGCTGCACTGGAGGCGCTAGCTTAACCCCGATGCTGCACTGGAGGCGCTAGCTTAACCCCGATGCTGCACTGGAGTCCATTGTACAAACTGTTTTTTTCTCTCTCTAGGATGGGGAGGTGAACGGAGATGATGACGAAGACGACGATGAAGACGACGATGACAACGGTTAGTAGCGTTATACACAATCCCAAGTGTCCTCTAGGTTTATATTTTAATAATGTACCTGCATACACGAAGGCTGTGATCCCAAATGGCACCCTATTCCCTATCTGGTCAAGGTAGTGCACTACATATGGAATAAGGGGCCATTTGGTACACAACCATACACGTTGTTCTTTTGGGGACCCATATCTATTTGTTCTCTCTCCAGAAGAGGATGGCTCTCCTGTGAAAGGAGAGAAGAGGAAGAGGGATCCTGAAGATGAGGATGAAGACGATTGAGTGTCCCTCCCCCGTCCCACACACCCCTCGATATCTGAGATCTCCCGGCCCCTCCATATCTCAGATACCCCTCCATATCTCAGATACCCCTCCATATCTCAGATACCCCTCTCTGGCCTTTAGTTGCCCTTTACTGCCGCTATCACCCGTCTCCCCTTTTCCCCCAAACCCTCCAGCCAACCTAGTGGCACCCTATTCCCTATATAGTGCACTACTTTTAACCATAGCCTTGAAAAAGCCTATAGGGTCACAAGTAGTGCACTATATAGGGAATAGGGTGCTATTTGGTACTCCATCCTACACGCGCACCCCTTTGCTTAAGTTGCCCTGTGTTGTGGTCATTTCGGGGGGGGGGGGGGGGGTCTGGGTATAATCCCGAAACAACCGGGTCTTTCGTCACCGCGCAACATTCCGTGACATCACCGGGGGGGGTCTCTGTCTGATGTCGGGGACAACTCGTCAACCTCGGCTGTGTCCCAAATTAATCCCTGTTTAGTGCACTGCTTTTGGCAAGGGCCCCTTTGTTTTATTTTGAAAAAAAGAATATAAATAAGCTCAGTTCAAAAGTAGTGCACTACTTAGGGAATAGGGTTCAAATAGGACCTGGTCTAAAGTAGTGCACTACTTAGGGAATAGGGTTCAAATAGGACCTGGTCTAAAGTAGTGCACTACTTAGGGAATAGGGTTCAAATAGGACCTGGTCTAAAGTAGTGCACTACTTAGGGAATAGGGTTCAAATGGGGTCTGGTCTACTTAGGGAATGGGGTTCAAATAGGACCTGGTCTAAAGTAGTGCACTACTTAGGGAATGGGGTTGCAAATGGGGACCTGGTCTAAAGTAGTGCACTACTTAGGGAATAGGGTTCAAATAGGACCTGGTCTAAAGTAGTGCACTACTTAGGGAATAGGGTTCAAATAGGACCTGGTCTAAAGTGGTGCACTACTTAGGGAATGGGGTTGCCATAGGGTCCTGGTCTAAAGTAGTGCACTACTTAGGGAATGGGGTTGCCATGGGGTCCTGGTCTAAAGTAGTGCACTACTTAGGGAATGGGGTTGCCATAGGGTCCTGGTCTAAAGTAGTGCACTACTTAGGGAATGGGGTTGCCATAGGGTCCTGGTCTAGTGCACTACTTAGGGAATGGGGTTGCCATAGGGTCCTGGTCTAAAGTAGTGCACTACTTAGGGAATGGGGTTGCCATAGGGTCCTGGTCTACTTAGGGAATGGGGTTGCCATAGGGTCCTGGTCTAAAGTAGTGCACTACTTAGGGAATGGGGTTGCCATAGGGTCCTGGTCTACTTAGGGAATGGGGTTGCCATAGGGTCCTGGTCTAAAGTAGTGCACTACTTAGGGAATGGGGTTGCCATAGGGTCCTGGTCTAAAGTAGTGCACTACTTAGGGAATGGGGTTGCCATAGGGTCCTGGTCTAAAGTAGTGCACTACTTAGGGAATGGGGTTGCCATGGGGTCCTGGTCTACTTAGGGAATGGGGTTGCCATGGGGTCCTGGTCTACTTAGGGAATGGGGTTGCCATGGGGTCCTGGTCTACTTAGGGAATGGGGTTGCCATGGGGTCCTGGTCTACTTAGGGAATGGGGTTGCCATGGGGTCCTGGTCTACTTAGGGAATGGGGTTGCCATGGGGTGCCTGGGGTCCTGGTCTACTTAGGGAATGGGGTTGCCATGGGGTCCTGGTCTACTTAGGGAATGGGGTTGCCATGGGGTCCTGGTCTACTTAGGGAATGGGGTTGCCATGGGGTCCTGGTCTACTTAGGGAATGGGGTTCCCATGGGGTCCTGGTCTACTTAGGGAATGGGGTTCCATTAGCTGGAGTTTTTTTGTTTTGTTTCTGCCGTCAGAGCTTTTTAAAATAGTTTTTTCATGGGATTTTTTTGTTTTGTGTTTTGTCAGTGCTGTCTTGTCTCTCCTCCCTGTGTTTCGGGTTAGGGTTGGACCCAGAGGTAACATCACTCTGGCTTTACGTCTCAAATCACACCCTAATCCTTAGGGTGCACTACTTAGGGAATGGGGTTGCCATGGGGGTCCTGGTCTAAAGTGGTGCACTACTTAGGGAATGGGGTTGCCATGGGGGTCCTGGTCTAAAGTGGTGCACTACTTAGGGAATGGGGTGTAATTGGGGACGTACTGTGTACACTGGCCGGTTGTGGCTGTTTTTTTTTTAACTTTCTGTAAGGCAAAAAAAAAAGAAAACGTACAAAAAATTGACTTTGTAAATAAAATCTTAACATTTTGCTTCTTGTCCTTCTGTTGTTATTTCTGTTCATTTTATTATCTAATGAGCGACGGCTCCATTCTAACGCGACCGTATCGCCGTGAACTAGACCAAAAGGGCTTTACATTCAACACGCGTGGTCCCGCTTTTTAGATTAACTAACCTCTTTAGTAATGACTCGGGACGTCGGGTTTGATACGAAAGCTTCTTTTAGTAAGAATACCTGTTCACGTTACATTTAACAACAATTTTGTTTTGGTACAGAGCGATGCAGGTAAGATGCCTGTCGGAAAGTCAGCTACAATCACCCAACACCTGCACATAATTGGCGCGTTATCACTCATTCCTCTCGCAAGGCATTCTGGGACTTGCAGTCAAAAAGCGTAATTCAACACAACCCAATCCAATTTACATATGCAAATAAATATCTTTTACAGATACAGCTCAAAGAATAAACTTGAACGTTCGCGGCTTGTCAGCTCAAATCGTAAATGTTTACGTGTCGGCTAACCACATAACGTTCGATGGCTTCAATGTGGCAGAATACCGTGAGTGCCTGTGGTGCTGGTTGGCCAGATGGCTGTCAACAACAAAATGACATGTGGGGAATCGTGACTTGTTTTCAACTAGTTACCATGTCTTGTTTTGATTTATTTCGTGTCAATGCTAATATGGTTCAAATTCACTAGCTAACCCAACTTAAGTATTTTGAAGAGAAGTGCTCACTGTGCCAATGTATTTGTCAATCTAAAGCCAACTGTCTGTTTTGCACCATAGTTGCACATTTGCGTCGGTTTTTGTTGCTGAACTAACAATCTGGTGCCGACTGCAGTGTCTGCCGTGGCACACAACCGTTGGTGGATGGATACGTAATGTCTGAACGAGGGAACTCTGCTTGGTGGATGGATACGTAATGTCTGAATGAGGGAACTCTGCTTGGTGGATGGATACGTAATGTCTGAATGAGGGAACTCTGCCCTCGGCTTGGTGGATGGATACGTAATGTCTGAACGAGGGAACACGGCCCTCGGCTTGGTGCATAAGGTGGTTCAGGGCTACAACAACGTGGTGAAACAACTGGGGGGGGGGGGGATTCCAGAGGAAAGGTTTGAGAACCACTGCGTTTAAACTCACTGTAGAACTGATTTATAGTTAACAAACTCAGGGACCATAGCTAGAGAAATACTTTTCAATCTGACCAGCCAACACTCAACCAAGGCTGTTTTTTGACTGTAATATTAAATAATCAGATGTCGTGGGACAAAGTGTATGTCTCATCACCAAACCTCTTTTAATTATCAACATCTAACATCATGGTGAAATATAAAACTGTTTCTATAGAGCTGCATCATTCTGAAAAATGGATCTTAAAGATATGACATGGGCTAATCTGCATTTATTTTGGATCAATAACTTTTATTTTTGTGAGGGCGTTATGGTGTTTTGGTCTGGTAACTTCTACACTTTTTTGGGGGGGAGAAAACGGAAGAAACCTCGACAGGAATGACGGGGAGTCCATCCAAATCATCTTGGCTCCTTGACCCAGTCTGCTCATGTTTAGGCTGCGTTGAGACAAGTCCATCCAAATCATCTTGGCTCCTTGACCCAGTCTGCTCATGTTTAGGCTGCGTTGAGACAAGTCCATCCAAATCATCTTGGCTCCATTGAGACAATGATTTATCAGTGAGCCAAGCCCTGCTCAGATAATCCCTTTGTGTCGCTGAGTTGTCGTAGTCCTGCTGCAAATCGTCCCAGACATTTATGTCTCTGTAACTCCCCTGAATAACTCTATTGATCCAACAGCTATTTGCAGTAATTATGAGCCTTTGAACTGGAGTTATACTGATCGCACTGAGGCAGTGTGCCCTAGTAGGAAGACCCACTGTGTGCAGCTCACCTTGTACTATCGACGAGAAACATAAATATCACATGTCACCTATCTCTGATAAGCCTTCCATAAAAGCAATAAAAACATCTAGAATCCCAGAAAAGTGCAAAACAAAATAGGCCACATTAACAGGTTCATGAAATGAATAACTTGCTAATAACATTCATATACTGACAATCTGAAAACAAATACCTTTGATACGGTGGTAGAGATACATGGCTTCGCCATCTTCAGAAGAGAGACGGGAATGCCAATAGTGGAGGTGTTAATGTTTTTATGTTCATATCATGTTGCTGTTTATGAGTCACATTCCTGTAAAGCTTAGGGAGGATCTCATGTCAAATGCTGTTGAAGTAATAGGTGCTTCAAGTTCACCTGCCTCACCGAAAGCGGCTATAGACAAAGTGCTAACAGTCAGTATCTGGATAACGTGTGTGAAATGGTTGATAACGTATGAGATGTCAACAGAGAAGTATATTTTCTGGGTGACTTACTGGTTTTCATCGCTCAAGAAAAAGCTTCAAACTGTTAACCAGTGCCTGCAACCTGGGTTAAGAAGGTAGAAACTAGGGCCTGTAGGACCTGCCTTGTTGATAGGGTTGTTAAGAAGGTAGAAACTAGGGCCTGTAGGACCTGCCTTGTTGATAGTGTTGTTAAGAAGGTAGAAACTAGGGCCTGTAGGACCTGCCTTGTTGATAGTGTTGTTAAGAAGGTAGAAACTAGGGCCTGTAGGACCTGCCTTGTTGATAGGGTTGTTAAGAAGGTAGAAACTAGGTTATTTACAAACAGCACAGGGATTGAATAATCCACAACGATTGATCTTTACTAATGCTGCAGAAATTTGCTCTATCCAAATCCATAGGATGTATTGATCACAATACAGTAGCCACAACTAGAAAAAAAAAGTTCCAAAGGCTGGGCCACTAATATAGTGGTTTTAGAGGTCAATGACAATATGTTTTGTAGTGATTCCTACGTTGAAGATGTACATAATATCTGTTGGTCTGTGGTGTGTAATGAGCAACTAGACACTTCATACATTTATGAAACTACATATTCCAGTTACTAATGAGAATTGGAACAATTTTGTGATTGAGAGGGATGAGGCAAAAGGAATGGCAAATAAATCTGTCTGCACAGCCGATTGGCGTACTGTAAATTGAGAAATCACGACTAAAACTTAACAAAAATAAGAAACTGTACTATAATATATATATATATATACTATATAAAGAATGATAATTTAAGTAACATTTTGGGCAAGAAGGCAAACTCAGCTCCATCATTCATTGAATCAGATGTCTTTTTCATCACAAAACCCATTGATATTTCCAACAATTTTTTTTAATTGGCAAACTTATGCATGACATGCCAACAACAAATTCTGAACCTACACATCCGTGTATAACTGACCAAATTCTGAACCTACACATCCGTGTATAACTGACCAAATTCTGAAAGGAACGCAAATGTCATTTTGAATTCCGGAAATTGAGTGTGGAAGAGGTGATCTTTTTTTGATGTTGTCTATCAACAATGTCAAGACACCTTGTTCTGACAACTTGGATGGAAAATGACTGAGGACTATAGCGGACGATATTGCCACTCCTATTGGCCATCTCTACAATCTAAGCCTACAGGAAAGTGTATGCCCTCAGCCCTGTAGGGATGCGAAAATCATTCCACTACCCAGAATAGTAAAGCACCCTTTACTGTCTCAAACAGCCAACCAATCAGCCTGTTACCAACCCTTAGTAAATGTTTTGAGAAAAATGGTGTTTGACCAGATACAATGCTATTTCACAATAAACCAAATTAACAAGAGATTTTCAGTACGCTTATAGGGAAGGACATTCAACAAGTACAGCACTTACACAAATTAGTGATGATTGGCTGAGAGAAAATGTATGATAAAAATGGATTGCTACCACAGCTAGTGTTTTGTTAGATTTCAGTGCAGCTTTTGACATTATCGATCAGAATCTGCTGCTGGAAAAACTTGTGTCATAGCTTTTACACCCCCTGCTATATATTGTGGATAAAGAGTTACCTGTCTAACAGAACACAGAGGGTGTTCTTTAATGGAAGCCTCTCCAACATAATCCAGGTAGAGTCAGGCGTTCCCCAGGGCAGATGTCTAGGCCCCTTTACTTTTTTCAATGTTTACTAATGACCTGCCAATGGCTCTGAGTAAAGCCAGTGTGTCTGTGTGTGCTGATGACTCAATACTATACTATGTAAACTACCACAGCTAGTGAAATCACTGGAACACTTAACAAAGACCCGCAGTCAGTTTCAGAAATAATTTTGTCCTAAATATACATAAAACTAAAAGCATTGTATTTGTGACAAGTCATTCACTAAACCCTAAACTAAATCTTGTAACTCTGTGTCGTTGTATGTGTCGAACTGCTTTGCTTTATCTTGGCCAGGTCGCAATTGTAAATGAGAACTTGTTCTCAACTTGCCTACCTGGTTAAATAAAGGTGAAATAAAATAAAAAATAAAATGAATAACATGTAAATTGAGCAAGTTGAGGAGACTAAACTGCTTGGAGTAACACTGGATTGTAAATTGTCGTGAAAACATATTGATACATCAGTAGCTAAGATGGGGAGAAGTCTGTCCATAATAAAACCCTGATCTACCTTCTTAACAACACTATCAACAAGGCAGGTCCTACAGGCCCTAGTTTCTACCTTCTTAACAACCCTATCAACAAGGCAGGTCCTACAGGCCCTAGTTTCTACCTTCTTAACAACATTATCAACAAGGCAGGTCCTACAGGCCCTAGTTTCTACCTTCTTAACAACATTATCAACAAGGCAGGTCCTACATGCCCTAGTTTCTACCTTCTTAACAACATTATCAACAAGGCAGGTCCTACAGGCCCTAGTTTCTACCTTCTTAACAGCACTATCAACAAGGCAGGTCCTACAGGCCCTAGTTTCTACCTTCTTAACAGAACTATCAACAAGGCAGGTCCTACAGGCCCTAGTTTCTACCTTCTTAACAACATTATCAACAAGGCAGGTCCTACAGGCCCTAGTTTCTACCTTCTTAACAGCACTATCAACAAGGCAGGTCCTACAGGCCCTAGTTTCTACCTTCTTAACAGAACTATCAACAAGGCAGGTCCTACAGGCCCTAGTTTCTACCTTCTTAACAACACTATCAACAAGGCAGGTCCTACAGGCCCTAGTTTCTACCTTCTTGACAACCCTATCAACAAGGCAGGTCCTACAGGCCCTAGTTTCTACCTTCTTGACAACCCTATCAACAAGGCAGGTCCTACAGGCCCTAGTTTCTACCTTCTTAACAACACTATCAACAAGGCAGGTCCTACAGGCCCTAGTTTCTACCTTCTTAACAACACTATCAACAAGGCAGGTCCTACAGGCCCTAGTTTTGTCACACCTTGACTACTGTCCGGTTGTGTGGTCAGGTGCCACAAAGAGGAAAATTCCAGTTGTCTCAGAACAGGGCAGCACGGCTGGCCCTTAAATGTACACGGAGAGCTAACATTAATGCCATGTGAATCTCTCCTGGCTCAAAGTAGATGAGGGATTGGGGCGGCAGAGTAGCCTAGTGGTTAGAGCGTTGGACTAGTAACCCAAAGGTTGCAAGATCGAATCCCCTGAGCTGACAACGTACAAATCTGTCGTTCTCCCCCCGAACAAGGCAGTTAACCCACTGTTCCTAGGCCGTCATTGAAAATAAGAATTTGTTCTTAACTGTCTAGTCGTACACACATGGTTTTTGTGGTAGTTGAAGCCACAAAATGTTTTGTGGATATATTGTAATGTTTGTAATTGTATAACTGCCTTAATTTTGCTGGACCCCATGAAGAGTAGGTGCTGCCTTGGTAGGAACTAATGGGGATCCTTAATAAATACAAAATACAAAAGATTGGTTGAATCAGAAGGTGGCTCTCATGTGATTGGTTGAATCAGAAGATGGCTCTCGTGTGATTGGTCGAGTCAGAAGATGGCTCTTATGTGATTGGTTGATTCCAAAAGCTGCTACCATGTGATTGGTTGATTCAGAAGGCTCTTCAAATGTGATTGATTGAATCATTCAGAAGATGGCTCTCATGTGATTGGTTGAATCATTCAGAAGATGGCTCTCATGTGATTGGTTGAATCATTCAGAAGATGGCTCTCATGTGATTGGTTGATTCAGAAGGCTCTTCTAATGTGATTGGTTGAATCATTCAGAAGGTGGCTCTCATGTTATTTCTGGTGTTCTTGATCTCCAGTTCCAGCTGTGTGATCTGGACCTACACAAAACCACACAGTGATCTGATCAAAGGTTGTCCCCTGATATCATCCACAGCAGATACACCAGACACACACACACACACATATATACCAGACCAGATACACACACACACCAGACCAGACCAGACACACACACACACACACACACACACACATATACCAGACCAGACACACACACACAGCAGACCAGACCAGACACACACACACAGCAGACCAGACCAGACCACACACACACACACACCAGAACAGACACACACCAGACCAGACACACCAGACCAGACACACACACACACCACACCAGAAACAGACACACACAGACCGGACACACACACACACACACCGGACACACACACACACACACCACACACACACCAGACCAGACACACACCAGACCAGACACACACCAGACCAGACACACACACACACCACACACACACACACACACACACCAGACCAGACAAACACACACACACACACACACCAGACCAGATACACACACACACCAGAACAGACACACACGCACACCAGACCAGACACACACACACACACACCAGACACACACACACACACCAGACCAGACACACACACACACACACACCAGACCAGATACACACAGACCAGACACCAGACCAGATACACACACACACACCAGACACACACACAGACACACACACCAGACCAGACACACACACCAGACCAGACTAGACACACACACACATATCAGACCACACTAGAGGTCGACCGGTCAATCTGAATGGCTGATTAATTCGGGCCGATTTCAAGTTTTCATAACAATCGGTAATCAGATTTTTTTTTTTTTACACCTTTATTTAATAACCTCTTAGGGAAGTTCAGAATTCAAGCAGATTTTCCGCAGCTTTTTGTTAAAAATCGCGCAACATTTCAGCGCCCTGCTATTCATGCCAGGAATATAGTACATGCATATGATTAGTGTGTGTGGATAGGAAACACTCAGACGTTTCCAAAACTGTTTAAATCACGCCTGTGCCATTTACAGAACGTGCGTTTCGTCGAATAGTGCATGAAAATCTGTTCACTGAAAATGGAAAAATATATTCTTCCGCGACTACAGGCAATTGTAAAAAGCGAACAGAATTACATAGAGCCGAGTTTTCATTGGCTACAGCTTCCCCAGGTTGTCTAGAGTCACGTCATTTGTTGTGCAATTGATTCTTGGTCTAACTGAAACAAGGGAACTCCTTTCCTACTGTCCCCGCCCAGATTTTGGTTCGACCTTTTGAAGACAGCATTTCCTCCACAGACAAGCTAATGATTTCACATCGCCTCCTGAGGATTTTTATCGCTTATTAACGTGTACTAATACCTAAAGTTGCATTACAAAAGTATTTCGAAGTGTTTTGTGAAAGTTTATCGTCGACTTTTTGAATTAAAAAAAATTACGTTACGTTATGAAATGCTATTTTTTTTTCTTTACTCGCGACGGAGTCGTAGTTCGATATCTAGGCTATATATGGACCGATTTAATCGAAAAAAGACCCTAAATGATGTTTATGGGACATCTAGGAGTGCCAAGAAAGAAGCTCGTCAGAGGTAATGAATGTTTTATATTTTATTTCAGCGTTTTCGTTTGCGACGGCAAAATCTGTCGTTTTAAGTGACGGTGCAGTATTTTGAGGGTGCATGGTATCAGATAATAGCTTCTCATGCTTTCGCCGAAAAGCATTTTACAAATCTGACTTGGTGGATAGATTCACAACGAGTGTAGCTTTAATTCAGTATATTGTATGTCAATTTTAATGAAAGTTTGAGGTTTATCAACCTCTATGGTGGCGCTCTTGAGCATTTCTGCTGATTGTGGTCCCCACTTCGGTACCACGTCTTTAACAATTAAGTAGGCAAGTCAGTTAAGAACAAATTCTTAATTTCAATGACTGCCTAGGAACGGTGGGTTAACTACCTGGGACAGAATGACAGATTTTTACCTTGTCAGCTCGGGGATTCGTTTTTGCATCACTAGTTAACCACTAGTTAACTACACATGATATTGCATATAACCTTATATAACCTTATAACGGTGCCTGTTAATTTCTCATCCAATCACAGCCTACTTCGCCAAACGGGTGATTTAACGAGCGCATTTGTGAAAAAAGCACTGTCGTTGCACCAATGTACCTAACCATAAACATCAATGCCTTTCTTTAAAATCAATACACAAGTATATATTTTTTAAACCTGCATATTTAGTTAATATTGCCTGCTAACATGAATTTCTTATAACTAGGGAAATTGTGTCACTTGAGTCAGGGAATATGCAGCAGTTTGGGCCGCCTGGCTCGTTGGGAATTGTGTGAAGTCCATTTATTCCTAACAAAGACCGTAATTAATTTGCCAGAAATGTACATAATTATGACATAACATTGAAGGTTGTATAATGTAACAGCAATATTTAGACTTAGGGATGCCACACGTTAGATCAAATACAGAACGGTTCTGTCACGTTCTGACCTTTATTTCCTGTGTTTTGTATTTAGTTAGTATGGTCAGGGCGTGAGTTGGGTGGGCAGTCTATGTTTGTTTTTCTATGATTTGGATATTTCTATGTTTCGGCCTAGTATGGTTCTCAATCAGAGGCAGGTGTCATTAGTTGTCTCTGATTGAGAATCATACTTAGGTAGCCTGGGTTTCACTGTGTGTTTGTGGGTGATTGTTCCTGTCTCTGTGTTTTGCACCAGATAGGGCTGTTTTTGGTTTTCCACGTTTATTGTTTTGTAGTGTTCATGTTTATCTGTTTTTATTAAACATGAATCAATATAACTACGCTGCGTTTTGGTCCTCCTCTACTTCACCACAGGAAAACCCTTACAGGTTCCATATTTCACTGAAAGAATAAACGTCTTGTTTTCGATATTATAGTTTCCGGATACGAACATATTAATGACCAAAGGCTCGTATTTCTGTGTGTTATTATGTTATAATTAAGTCTATGATTTGATCTTTGATAGAGCAGTCTGACTGAGCGGTGGTAGGCAGCAGCAGGCTCGTAAGCATTCATTCAAACAGCACTTTTGTGCGTTTGCCAGCAGCTCTTCCCTGTGCTTCAAGCCTGTTTCAAGCCTATCAACTCCCGAGATTAGGCTGGTGTAACCGATGTGAAATGGCTAGCTAGTTAGCGGGGTGCGCGCTAATAGCGTTTCAAACATCACTCGCTCTGAGCCTTGGAGTGGTTGTTCCCCTTGCTCTGCATGGGTAACGCTGCTTCGAAGGTGGCTGTTGTCGATGTGTTCCTGGTTCGAGTCCTGTAAGTCCTATAATAACTACAACCTAAAACTTCTTACCTGGGAATATTGAAGACTCATGTTACATTTACATTACATTTAAGTCATTTAGCAGACGCTCTTATCCAGAGCGACTTACAAATTGGTGCGTTCACCTTAAGACATCCAGTGGAACAGCCACTTTACAATAGTGCATCTAAATCTTTTAAGGGGGGGTGAGAAGGATTACTTTATCCTATCCTAGGTATTCCTTAAAGAGGTGGGGTTTCAGGTGTCTCCGGAAGGTGGTGATTGACTCCGCTGTCCTGGCGTCGTGAGGGAGTTTGTTCCACCATTGGGGGGCCATGTTAAAAGGAACCACCAGCTTTCATATGTTCTGAGCAAAGAACTGAAACGTTAGCTTTCTTACATGGCACATATTGCACTTTTACTTTCTTCTCCAACACTTTGTTTTTGCATTATTTAAACCAAATTGAACATGTTTCATCATTCATTTGAGGCTAAATTGATTTTATTGATGTATTATATTAAGTTAAAATAAGTGTTCGTTCAGTATTGTTGTAATTGTCATTATTACAAATACATTGTTTAAAAAATCAGCCAATTAATCGGTATCGGCTTTATTTGGTTCTCCAATAATCGGTATCGGCTTTATTTGGTTCTCCAATAATCGGTATCGGCTTTATTTGGTTCTCCAATAATCGGTATCGGCTTTATTTGGTTCTCCAATAATCGGTATCGGCTTTATTTGGTTCTCCAATAATCGGTATCGGCGTAGAAATATCATAATCGGTCGACCTCTAGACCACATACACACACAAATTAGACCAGATACATATACCAGACCACACACATACACAGAGTGTCCAAAACATTAAGAACACCTGCTCTTTCCATGACATAGACTGACCAGGTGAATCCAGGTGAAAGATATGATTCCTTATTGATGTCACTTGTTAAATCCACTTCAATCAGAGTAGATGAAGGGGAGGAGACAGGTAGATGAAGGGGAGGAGACATGTAGATGAAGGGGAGGAGACATGTAGATGAAGTGGGAGGAGACGGCTTAAAGAAGGATATTTAAGCCTTGAGACAATTGAGACTTGTGTCTGTGTGTTATTCAGAGGGTAAATGGCAAAGACAAAATATTTATTAAGTCCCTTTGAACGGGGTAGGAGGTGCCAGGCGCATCGGTTTGTGTCAAGAACTGCAACGCTGCTGGGTTTTTCACGCTTAACAGTTTCCCGTGTGCATCAAGAATGGTCCACCACCCAAAGGACATCCAGCTAACTTGACATAACTGTGGGAAGCATTGGAGTCAACCTGGGCCAGCATCCCTGTGGAACGCTTACGACACCTTGTAGAGTCCCTGACCAATTGAGGCTGTTCTGAGGGGAAAAGGGGGAGGTGCAACTCCATATTAGGAAGGTGTTCTTAATGTTTAGAACACTCAGAATTCAGAGAATTGAGGCTGTTCTGAGGAGAAAAGGGGGAGGTGCAACTCCATATTAGGAAGGTATTCTTAATGTTTAGAACACTCGGTATATACAACCTTTTTCTGGTTGAGCTGGTCTTTCAGTCCCCTGATCTCCTCTTGTTGTCTGTAGAATGCCTGAAGGAGCTGTAACACACAGAAACACACTCAGAAACACACTCAGAAACACACTCAGAAACACACACTCAAACACACTACTCTGAAACACACACTCAAACACACTACTCTGAAACACACACTCAAACACACTACTCTGAAACACACACTCAAACACACTACTCTGAAACACACACTCAAACACACTACTCTGAAACACACACTCAAACACACTACTCTGAAACACACACTCAAACACACTCAAACACACTCAGAAACACACTCAAACACACTCAGAAACACACTCAAACACACTCAGAAACACACTCAAACACACTCAGAAACACACTCAAACACACTCAGAAACACACTCAAACACACTCAGAAACACACTCAAACACACTCAGAAACACACTCAAACACACTCAGAAACACACTCAAACACACTCAGAAACACACTCTACTCAGAAACACACTCTACTCAGAAACACACTCTACTCAGAAACACACTCTACTCAGAAACACACTCTACTCAGAAACACACTCTACTCAGAAACACACTCTACTCAGAAACACACTCTACTCAGAAACACACTCTACTCAGAAACACACTCTACTCAGAAACACACTCTACTCAGAAACACACTCTACTCAGAAACACACTCTACTCAGAAACACACTCTACTCAGAAACACACACTACTCAGAAACACACACTACTCAGAAACACACACTACTCAGAAACACACACTACTCAGAAACACACACTACTCAGAAACACACACTACTCAGAAACACACACTACTCAGAAACACACACTACTCAGAAACACACTACTCAGAAACACACTACTCAGAAACACACTACTCAGAAACACACTACTCAGAAACACACTACTCAGAAACACACTACTCAGAAACACACTACTCAGAAACACACTACTCAGAAACACACTACTCAGAAACACACTACTCAGAAACACACTACTCAGAAACACACTACTCAGAAACACACTACTCAGAAACACACTACTCAGAAACACACTACTCAGAAACACACTACTCAGAAACACACTACTCAGAAACACACTACTCTGAAACACACTCCGAAACACACACTCCGAAACACACACTCCGAAACACACACTCCGAAACACACACTCCGAAACACACACTCCGAAACACACTCCGAAACACACTCCAAAACACACTCCGAAACACACTCCGAAACACACTCCGAAACACACTCCGAAACACACTCCGAAACACACTCCGAAACACACTCTGAAACACACTCCGAAACACACTCCGAAACACACTCCGAAACACACTCCGAAACACACTCCGAACCAGAGCAAAATCAGATTTAGAGGTTTTTTCTAAAGACAAAACAGGCTATAGGCTACACATCTGGAGGTAGGCCTTCATGTGTAGCCTATGACAGCCTATCCCACTCACCTCACTCTCTGTCCTGGGAGGAGGGCACTCTGAGGGCTCACAACAGTGGGGAGTGTAGGCCCAACCCGGAGCCTGGGTCTCGTCTGGCTGCCAGCCCGACAGATCAGCCACTTCCCTGGGGTACTTGGCGTCCTGGTAGGCCAGCTGCTCCTGGAGGAAGGTCTGCTCCGTGAACCCTGTCTCTCCTGGTCCCCCACTCTGGAAGTTGCTCAGCCCCCTCCTGGGTAGGGTCTCAGGGTAGGGGTTGGCTATCTTACTGCCAGGTTTCAGACACATCAGCACCGGGCCTGTTGGGGTGGAACAATGGTTTAAGGTGCGTCGCAAATGGCACCCTTTTCCCTCTATTGAGTCCACTACTTTTAGATCAGACCGTTAGGGAATTGGGTGCCATTTGGGATGAAGCCTTGTGTTTGGGGATTGAAGAAACTGTGTTTTGTAATCCCTGCTGGTCAGCCATGTTGGCACCAGTGTCCCTATATTGAACGAGGAATAAGGTGGATAGATGAGGCCTACGGGTTTGCCAGTTTCCCTATTATACAGGCCTTTCTATGCAACTGAGAGCCATAGTCGCCCATCTTGGCTCCCAGTTACACTGACCTCTATTGATCCCCGAGAGCCACTGTTGAGCCGTCAGGGCCGCCTCGTTGCCTGCTGTCATGGGGAAGATGTCATCCTGGAAGGTCTTTGGGGACTGGAGAGAGGACATAAAACAGTTGAGTGAACTCTCTCTCTTTCTCTCTCCCCTTCCCACTCTCTCTCTTCATCCCCTTCTCTGCCTCGCTCTCTTCCTCTCTCCCCTTCCCGCTCTCTCTATCTCTCTTCATCTCCTCTACCTCGCTCGCTTTCTCCCTCTCTCTTCCTCTCTCCCCTTCCCACTCTCTCTCTCTCTCTCTCTTTATCTCCTCTACCTCGCTGGCTTTCTCCCTCTCTCTTCCTCTCTCCCCTTCCCTGTCTCTCTCTCTTTATCTCCTCTACCTCGCTTTCTCCCTCTCTCTTCCTCTCTCCCCTTCCCTCTCTCTCTCTCTTTATCTCCTCTACCTCGCTGGCTTTCTCCCTCTCTCTTCCTCTCTCCCCTTCCCTCTCTCTCTCTCTTTATCTCCTCTACCTCGCTCGCTTTCTCCCTCTCCCCTTCCCGCTCCCTCTCTCTCTTCATCTCCTTCTCTACCTCGCTCTCTTTCTCTGAAAACTCTAATTGATTTATTGGCATGACAAACATTGAATAAATATTGCCAAAGCGTCGATGTTACAGTTGCATTAAGTCCTCTACACTGAAATACATTAAAAATATGTCCTTAATTGTCATTAGATGGTAGAACCGGTGTCCACGAAGAGTGGTGTGTAATTCTACCCTGCGAGGGACGATCATGGAGAGTGGTTCGACCAGGTCCTTAACCGTGACCAAGCGATAGAACCGGAACACCTCACAGGAACTCACGTCCAGACCGCGCTTAGGCATGACCCCTGGAGAGGTCAGAGTTCACAAGGTCAGAGGTGAACATAAGGGTATATATATATATATATATGTCAGTATATATTTTTAATCTGAATCACGGAACATTGAATGGGTTATCATTAGGTATAATGTATCCATAGAATAAAGCAGAAACAGTCAAACTCTCCATGTTATTAGGTATAATGTATCCATAGAATAAAGCAGAAACAGTCAAACTCTCCATGTTATTAGGTATAATGTATCCATAGAATAAAGCAGAAACAGTCAAACTCTCCATGTTATTAGGTATAATGTATCCATAGAATAAAGCAGAAACAGTCAAACTCTCCATGTTATTAGGTATAATGTATCCATAGAATAAAGCAGAAACAGTCAAACTCTCCATGTTATTAGGTATAATGTATCCATAGAATAAAGCAGAAACAGTCAAACTCTCCATGTTATTAGGTATAATGTATCCATAGAATAAAGCAGAAACAGTCAAACTCTCCATGTTATTAGGTATAATGTATCTGTTTATAAAGTCTATACACAGCCTATACACAGCCTATACACAGTTCATACACAGTTCATACACAGCCTAGACACAGCCTATACACAGCCTATACACAGTCTATACACAGCCTATACACAGTCTATACACAGCCTATACACAGCCTATACACAGCCTATACACAGTCTATACACAGCCTAGACACAGTCTATACACAGCCTAGACACAGTCTATACACAGTCTATACACAGCCTATACACAGTCTATACACAGTCTATACACAGCCTAGACACAGCCTAGACACAGCCTAGACACAGTCTATACACAGCCTAGACACAGTCTATACACAGTCTATACACAGTCTATACACAGTCTATACACAGCCTATACACAGTCTATACACAGCCTATACACAGCCTAGACACAGTCTATACACAGTCTATACACAGTCTATACACAGCCTATACACAGCCTATACACAGCCTATACACAGCCTATACACAGCCTAGACACAGTCTATACACAGCCTAGACACAGTCTATACACAGTCTATACACAGTCTATACACAGCCTAGACACAGTCTATACACAGCCTAGACACAGTCTATACACAGTCTATACACAGCCTATACACAGCCTATACACAGCCTAGACACAGTCTATACACAGCCTAGACACAGTCTATACACAGTCTATACACAGCCTAGACACAGTCTATACACAGCCTAGACACAGTCTATACACAGTCTATACACAGCCTATACACAGTCTATACACAGTCTATACACAGCCTAGACACAGCCTAGACACAGTCTATACACAGCCTAGACACAGTCTATACACAGTCTATACACAGCCTAGACACAGTTCATACACAGTCTATACACAGTCTATACACAGCCTATACACAGTTCATACACAGTCTATACACAGCCTATACACAGCCTATACACAGCCTAGACACAGTCCATACACAGTCTAGACACAGCCTAGACACAGCCTAGACACAGCCTAGACACAGCCTAGACACAGTCCATACACAGCCTAGACACAGTCCATACACAGCCTAGACACAGTCCATACACAGCCTAGACACAGTCCATACACAGCCTATACACAGTCCATACACAGCCTATACACAGTCCATACACAGTCTAGACACAGTCTAGACACAGTCCATACACAGCCTAGACACAGTCTATACACAGTCTATACACAGTCTAGACACAGTCTAGACACAGTCCATACACAGCCTAGACACAGTCTATACACAGTCTAGACACAGCCTAGACACAGTTCATACACAGCCTAGACACAGCCTATACACAGCCTAGACACAGTCTATACACAGCCTAGACACAGTCTATACACAGCCTAGACACAGTCTATACACAGCCTAGACACAGTCTATACACAGCCTAGACACAGTCTATACACAGTCTAGACACAGTCTATACACAGCCTAGACACAGTCTATACACAGCCTAGACACAGTCTATACACAGTCTATACACAGTCTATACACAGTCTATACACAGCCTAGACACAGTCTATACACAGTCCATACACAGTCCATACACAGTCCATACACAGCCTAGACACAGTCTATACACAGTCCATACACAGCCTAGACACAGTCCAGACACAGTCCAGACACAGCCTAGACACAGCCTATACACAGTCTATATACAGTCCATACACAGCCTAGACACAGTCCATACACAGTCTATACACAGTCCATACACAGCCTATACACAGCCTATACACAGCCTATACACAGTCTATACACAGCCTATACACAGCCTATACACAGCCTAGACACAGTCCATACAAAGCCTAGACACAGCCTAGACACAGCCTAGACACAGCCTATACACAGTCTATACACAGTCTATACACAGTCCATACACAGTCCATACACAGTCCATACACAGTCCATACACAGTCCATACACAGTCCATACACAGTCCATACACAGTCCATACACAGTCTATACACAGTCCATACACAGTCTATACACAGTCCATACACAGCCTAGACACAGCCTATACACAGTCTATACACAGCCTAGACACAGTCCATACACAGTCCATACACAGCCTAGACACAGCCTATACACAGTCTATACACAGCCTATACACAGCCTATACACAGCCTATACACAGTCTATACACAGTCCATACACAGTCTATACACAGTCTATACACAGTCTATACACAGCCTATACACAGTCTATACACAGTCTATACACAGCCTATACACAGTCTATACACAGTCTATACACAGTCCATACACAGTCTATACACAGTCCATACACAGTCTATACACAGTCCATACACAGTCCATACACAGCCTATACACAGCCTATACACAGTCCATACACAGTCTATACACAGCCTATACACAGCCTATACACAGTCTATACACAGCCTATACACAGCCTATACACAGTCTATACACAGCCTAGACACAGCCTAGACACAGCCTAGACACAGCCTATACACAGTCCATACACAGCCTATACACAGTCTATACACAGCCTAGACACAGTCTATACACAGTCCATACACAGCCTAGACACAGTCTATACACAGCCTATACACAGCCTATACACAGTCCATACACAGCCTAGACACAGTCTATACACAGCCTAGACACAGCCTAGACACAGCCTAGACACAGCCTAGACACAGTCTATACACAGCCTATACACAGCCTATACACAGCCTAGACACAGCCTAGACACAGCCTAGACACAGCCTAGACACAGCCTAGACACAGCCTAGACACAGTCCATACACAGCCTAGACACAGCCTAGACACAGTCTATACACAGTCTATACACAGTCTATACACAGTCTATACACAGCCTATACACAGCCTATACACAGTCTATACACAGTCTATATACAGTCCATACACAGCCCAGACACAGTCTATACACAGTCTATACACAGTCCATACACAGCCTAGACACAGCCTAGACACAGCCTAGACACAGTCCATACACAGCCTAGACACAGCCTAGACACAGCCTAGACACAGCCTAGACACAGCCTAGACACAGTCTATACACAGCCTAGACACAGTCTATACACAGCCTAGACACAGTCTATACACAGCCTAGACACAGTCCATACACAGCCTAGACACAGTCTATACACAGCCTATACACAGCCTATACACAGCCTAGACACAGCCTAGACACAGCCTAGACACAGCCTAGACACAGTCCATACACAGCCTAGACACAGTCTAGACACAGTCTATACACAGTCTATACACAGCCTATACACAGCCTATACACAGTCTATACACAGCCTATATACAGTCCATACACAGCCTATACACAGCCTAGACACAGTCTATACACAGTCCATACACAGTCCATACACAGTCTATACACAGCCTAGACACAGTCTATACACAGCCTAGACACAGCCTAGACACAGTCTAGACACAGTCTAGACACAGCCTATACACAGCCTAGACACAGCCTAGACACAGTCTAGACACAGTCTAGACACAGCCTATACACAGCCTAGACACAGCCTAGACACAGCCTATACACACCCTATACACAGCCTATACACAGCCTATACACAGTCCATACACAGCCTAGACACAGTCTATACACAGCCTAGACACAGTCTATACACAGCCTAGACACAGTCTATACACAGCCTAGACACAGTCCATACACAGCCTAGACACAGCCTAGACACAGCCTATACACAGTCCATACACAGCCTAGACACAGTCCAGACACAGCCTAGACACAGCCTATACACAGCCTAGACACAGCCTAGACACAGCCTATACACAGCCTATACACAGTCCATACACAGCCCATACACAGCCTAGACACAGCCTAGACACAGCCTAGACACAGCCTAGACACAGCCTAGACACAGCCTATACACAGTCTATACACAGCCTAGACACAGCCTAGACACAGCCTAGACACAGCCTATACACAGCCTAGACACAGCCTAGACACAGCCTATACACAGCCTAGTACACAGTGTCCATACACCCCATACACAGCCTAGACACAGCCTAGACACAGCCTAGACACAGCCTAGACACAGCCTATACACAGTCTATACACAGCCTAGACACAGTCCATGTAGTGTGTGTGTGCTTCCCCAAACCTTTCTGAGGCAGTATTATGTGTGTGTGTGTCTGTTTGTGTGTGTGTATTATGTGTGTGTGTGTGTCTGTTTGTGTGTGTGTATATGTGTGTATGTGTGTATGTGTATATATGTGTGTGTGTGTGTGTGTGTCTGTTTGTGTGTGTGTGTGCTTCCCCAATCCTTTCTGAAGCAGTATTATGTGTGTGTATATGTGTATGTGTGCGTGTGTGTGTGTGTGTTCCAGGGTGATGGTAACATTAGGTCTGTGTGTGTGTGTGTGTGTGTGTGTGTTCTTACCCAATCCTTTCTGAGGCAGTAGGGAGTAATACTCAGTGAGGAACTGAACGTAGGGCTTCTCAGAACTGATCTCATAATACCGGATGTTACCATCACCCTGGAAACACACACACACACACACACACACACACACACACACACACACACACACACACACACACACACACACACACACCTAATGTTACCATCACCCTGGAACACACACACACCTAATGTTACCATCACCCTGGTACACACACACACACACACACCTAATGTTACCATCACCCTGGAACACAACACACAGACCTAATGTTACCATCACCCTGGAACACACACACACACACACACACCTACTGTTACCATCACCCTGGAACACACACACACAGACCTAATGTTACCATCACCCTGGAACACACACACACACACACAGACCTAATATTACCATCACCCTGGAACACACACACACCTAATGTTACCATCACCCTGGAACACACACACACACAGACCCAATGTTACCATCACCCTGAACACACACACACACACACACCTAATGTTACCATCACCCTGGAACACACACACACACACACACACACACACACACACACACACACACACACACACACACACAGACCTAATGTTTGTCACATGCCCTGAATACAACAGACCTTAACCAACAATGCACTTTTAAGAAAGTAAAAATATATAAATAAAAATAACAAATAGTTAAAGAGCAGCAATATGTGACAGAGTGATTGATCAGTATTGATTACCTTGCCAGGTAGAGGATGTGTGTATCAGGGTCATGACAGAGTGATTGATCAGTATTGATTACCTTGCCAGGTAGAGGATGTGTGTATCAGGGTCATGACAGAGTGATTGTGTGATTATCAGGGTCATGACAGAGTGATTGATCAGTATTGATTACCTTGCCAGGTAGAGGATGATTGTGTATCAGGTAGAGGGTCATGACAGAGTGATTGATCAGTATTGATTACCTTGCCAGGTAGAGGATGTGTATATCAGGGTTGTGACAGAGTGATTGATCAGTATTGATTACCTTGCCAGGTAGAGGATGTGTATATCAGGGTTGTGACAGAGTGATTGATCAGTATTGATTACCTTGCCAGGTAGAGGATGTGTATATCAGGGTCATGACAGAGTGATTGATCAGTATTGATTACCTTGCCAGGTAGAGGATGTGTATATCAGGGTCATGACAGAGTGATTGATCAGTATTGATTACCTTGCCAGGTAGAGGATGTGTATATCAGGGTCATGACAGAGTGATTGATCAGTATTGATTACCTTGCCAGGTAGAGGATGTGTATATCAGGGTCATGACAGAGTGATTGATCAGTATTGATTACCTTGCCAGGTAGAGGATGTGTATATCAGGGTCATGACAGAGTGATTGATCAGTATTGATTACCTTGCCTTGCCAGGTAGAGGATGTGTATATCAGGGTCATGACAGAGTGATGACAGAGTGATTGATCAGTATTGATTACCTTGCCAGGTAGAGGATGTGTATATCAGGGTCATGACAGAGTGATTGATCAGTATTGATTACCTTGCCAGGTAGAGGATGTGTATATCAGGGTCATGACAGAGTGATTGATCAGTATTGATTACCTTGCCGGCC
>NC_088407.1:6361398-6386398 GCF_034236695.1 Oncorhynchus nerka | reverse complement strand
TGCACTTCTCTCTCCTCCAGAAAACACTTCTCTCTCCCCTCCAGAATGCACTTCTCTCTCCCCTCCAGAATGCACTTCTCTCCCTCCAGAATGCACTTCTCTCTCCCCTCCAGAATGCACTTCTCTCTCCCTCCAGAATGCACTTCTCTCTCCCCTCCAGAATGCACTTCTCTCTCCCCTCCAGAATGCACTTCTCTCTCCCTCCAGAATGCACTTCTCTCTCCCCTCCAGAATGCACTTCTCTCTCCCCTCCAGAATGCACTTCTCTCTCCCCCCAGAATGCACTTCTCTCTCCCCTCCAGAATGCACTTCTCTCTCCCCCCCAGAATGCACTTCTCTCTCCCCCCCAGAATGCACTTCTCTCTCTCCCCTCCAGAATGCACTCTCTCTCCTCCAGAATGCACTTCTCTCTCCCCTCCAGAATGCACTTCTCTCTCCCCCAGAATGCACTTCTCTCTCCCCTCCAGAATGCACTTCTCTCTCCCCCTCCAGAATGCACTTCTCTCTCCCCCAGAATGCACTCTCTCTCCCCCAGAATGCACTTCTCTCTCCCCCTCCAGAATGCACTTCTCTCTCCCTCCAGAATGCACTTCTCTCTCCCCTCCAGAATGCACTTCTCTCTCCCCCAGAATGCACTTCTCTCTCCCCTCCAGAATGCACTTCTCTCTCCCCCAGAATGCACTTCTCTCAGAATCTCCCCTCCAGAATGCACTTCTCTCTCCCCCAGAATGCACTTCTCTCTCCCCTCCAGAATGCACTTCTCTCTCCCCTCCAGAATGCACTTCTCTCTCCCCTCCAGAATGCACTTCTCTCTCCCCCAGAATGCACTTCTCTCTCCCTCCAGAATGCACTTCTCTCTCCCCCCCAGAATGCACTTCTCTCTCCCCCAGAATGCACTTCTCTCTCTCCCCTCCAGAATGCACTTCTCTCCCCTCCAGAATGCACTTCTCTCTCCCCCAGAATGCACTTCTCTCTCCCCCTCCAGAATGCACTTCTCTCTCCCCCCAGAATGCACTTCTCTCTCTCCCCCTCCAGAATGCACTTCTCTCCCACATTCATTGTTTAATAACTTCATTGTGTGATTTATTTTTTTGCCTTCTATTGTTTGTTCTAGAATAATTACAAGGTTATATATCGAATACTGTTTTATTCAATAGAATAGGGTTCTATCGGTACTCTCTCATCTGTGTCTTGTGTGAACTGAGAGAAGCCCCCGAAGCTTTGGGTTGGCAACTGATTTACAAAATGACTTGGTGATAAGACCACATTCCATTCCGTGAGTAATGTGTCTGTGTGTCCCTAACCTTCATATTGACTCTGTACCGATACTCCACTGTATATAATGTAGCTATTTTTATTTTACTGATGCTCTTTATTTACTTGTTACTTTTATTTTCTTATTCATATTTTTTTTGGTAATCTGCATGGTTGATTAAGGGCTTATAAGTCAGTATTTCACTGTAAGGTCTACTACACCTGTTGTATTCAGCATTTCACTGTGAGGTCTACTACACCTGTTGTATTCAGCATTTCACTGTAAGGTCTACTACACCTGTTGTATTCAGTATTTCACTGTGAGGTCTACTACACCTGTTGTATTCAGCATTTCACTGTGAGGTCTACTACACCTGTTGTATTCAGCATTTCACTGTAAGGTCTACTACACCTGTTGTATTCAGCATTTCACTGTGAAGTCTACTACACCTGTTGTATTCAGTATTTCACTGTGAGGTCTACTACACCTGTTGTATTCAGTATTTCACTGTGAGGTCTACTACACCTGTTGTATTCAGCATTTCACTGTGAGGTCTACTACACCTGTTGTATTCCTCATTTCACTGTAAGGTCTACTACACCTGTTGTATTCAGCATTTCACTGTGAGGTCTACTACACCTGTTGTATTCAGCATTTCACTGTGAGGTCTACTACACCTGTTGTATTCAGCATTTCACTGTGAGGCCTACTACACCTGTTGTATTCAGCATTTCACTGTAAGGTCTACTACACCTGTTGTATTCATCATTTCACTGTAAGGTCTACTACACCTGTTGTATTCAGCATTTCACTGTGAGGTCTACTACACCTGTTGTATTCAGCATTTCACTGTGAGGTCTACTACACCTGTTGTATTCAGCATTTCACTGTGAGGTCTACTACACCTGTTGTATTCAGCATTTCACTGTGTACAGGTAAGGTCTACTACACCTGTTGTATTCAGCATTTCACTGTGAGGTCTACTACACCTGTTGTATTCAGCATTTCACTGTAAGGTCTACTACACCTGTTGTATTCAGCATTTCACTGTAAGGTCTACTACACCTGTTGTATTCAGCATTTCACTGTAAGGTCTACTACACCTGTTGTATTCAGCATTTCACTGTAAGGTCTACTACACCTGTTGTATTCAGCATTTCACTGTGAGGTCTACTACACCTGTTGTATTCAGCATTTCACTGTGAGGTCTACTACACCTGTTGTATTCAGCATTTCACTGTGAGGTCTACTACACCTGTTGTATTCAGCATTTCACTGTGAGGTCTACTACACCTGTTGTATTCATTTCACTGTAAGGTCTACTACACCTGTTGTATTCAGCATTTCACTGTAAGGTCTACTACACCTGTTGTATTCAGCATTTCACTGTAAGGTCTACTACACCTGTTGTATTCAGCATTTCACTGTAAGGTCTACTACACCTGTTGTATTCAGCATTTCACTGTGAGGTCTACTACACCTGTTGTATTCAGCATTTCACTGTAAGGTCTACTACACCTGTAAGGTCTACTACACCTGTTGTATTCAGCATTTCACTGTAAGGTCTACTATACCTGTTGTATTCAGCATTTCACTGTACGGTCTACTACACCTGTTGTATTCAGCATTTCACTGTGAGGTCTACTACACCTGTTGTATTCAGCATTTCACTGTAAGGTCTACTACACCTGTTATATTCAGTATTTCACTGTAAGGTCTACTACACCTGTTGTATTCAGCATTTCACTGTGAGGTCTACTACACCTGTTGTATTCAGCATTTTACTGTGAGGTCTACTACACCTGTTGTATTCAGCATTTCACTGTGAGGTCTACTACACCTGTTGTATTCAGCATTTCACTGTAAGGTCTACTACACCTGTTGTATTCAGCATTTCACTGTGAGGTCTACTACACCTGTTGTTTCATTTTACTGTGAGGTCTACTACACCTGTTGTATTCAGCATTTCACTGTGAGGTCTACTACACCTGTTGTATTCAGCATTTCACTGTAAGGTCTACTACACCTGTTGTATTCAGCATTTCACTGTAAGGTCTACTACACCTGTTGTATTCAGCATTTCACTGTAAGGTCTACTACACCTGTTGTATTCAGCATTTCACTGTAAGGTCTACTACACCTGTTGTATTCAGCATTTCACTGTGAGGTCTACTACACCTGTTGTATTCAGCATTTCACTGTAAGGTCTACTACACCTGTTGTATTCAGCATTTCACTGTAAGGTCTACTACACCTGTTGTATTCAGCATTTCACTGTAAGGTCTACTACACCTGTTGTATTCAGCATTTCACTGTAAGGTCTACTACACCTGTTGTATTCAGCATTTCACTGTGAGGTCTACTACACCTGTTGTATTATTTCACTGTAAGGTCTACTACACCTGTTATATTCAGTATTTCACTGTAAGGTCTACTACACCTGTTGTATTCAGCATTTCACTGTGAGGTCTACTACACCTGTTGTATTCAGCATTTCACTGTAAGGTCTACTACACCTGTTGTATTCAGCATTTCACTGTAAGGTCTACTACACCTGTTGTATTCAGCATTTCACTGTAAGGTCTACTACACCTGTTGTATTCAGCATTTCACTGTAAGGTCTACTACCCCTGTTGTATTCAGCATTTCACTGTAAGGTCTACTACCCCTGTTGTATTCAGTATTTCACTGTAAGGTCTACTACACCTGTTGTATTCAGCATTTCACTGTGAGGTCTACTACACCTGTTGTATTCAGCATTTCACTGTAAGGTCTACTACACCTGTTGTATTCAGCATTTCACTGTAAGGTCTACTACACCTGTTGTATTCAGCATTTCACTGTAAGGTCTACTACACCTGTTGTATTCAGCATTTCACTGTAAGGTCTACTACACCTGTTGTATTCAGCATTTCACTGTGAGGTCTACTACACCTGTTGTATTCAGTATTTCACTGTAAGGTCTACTACACCTGTTGTATTCATCATTTCACTGTAAGGTCTACTACACCTGTTGTATTCAGCATTTCACTGTAAGGTCTACTACACCTGTTGTATTCAGCATTTCACTGTAAGGTCTACTACACCTGTTGTATTCAGCATTTCACTGTAAGGTCTACTACACCTGTTGTATTCAGCATTTCACTGTAAGGTCTACTACACCTGTTGTATTCAGCATTTCACTGTAAGGTCTACTACACCTGTTGTATTCAGCATTTCACTGTAAGGTCTACTACACCTGTTGTATTCATCATTTCACTGTAAGGTCTACTACACCTGTTGTATTCAGCATTTCACTGTAAGGTCTACTACCCCTGTTGTATTCAGCATTTCAATGTAAGGTCTACTACACCTGTTGTATTCAGCATTTCACTGTAATGTTTTTATTTGTTAGCTTTATGTAGACATAGTTGGTCAACGGCAATATAAGTTACTTCTTAGGTTTGTATCATTTTCATTTAGATTTGTATACTATTTTGATTAAACTACACGTCAATGACTTTAAGATAGGAAGACATTATGATAAATTAAATAAAACTGTTTCACGAAAATGTGCAAATGAAAAACGTAACTGGTAACGCAGGTCGGTAGAAATGGTAAGATAAATTGGCATTCAACATGAGAAAGGTTGCCGACTCCTCGTGTAGCCTATGAGCAGCAACTTCAGGAGAGGCAGAATCTGAGAACGACAGCAGGAGCGGGAGGAGAATAGTTGGGTCAGGTTAAGTTTTTTTCTTCTTCTGGTTATCTAGATCTCTGGCACCCTCTTGAGGCATTTGTCTTATTTTATTCAATTCGTAAGCTTAAAGCATCAGACAAGCTCAGTACATGTACATGTAATTGATATTATTAACCAATAGGGACGACTTTCGGGTTGACCAAGATTTTTTTTGTTGTCGGGGACAGCCCTACAACACACACACACATAACGCATGTCAACACACACACACACACACACACACACACAACGTATGTCAACATACACACACACACGCCAACATACACACACACACGCCAACATACACACACACACAACGCACGTCAACACACACAAACACGACACACGTCAATACACACACACACACAAAGCATGTCAACACACACACACAACGCATGTCAACACACACACACACAACGCACGTCAACACACACACACACAACGCACGTCAACACACACACACACAACGCACGTCAACACACACACACACAACACACGTCAACACACACACACACAACACACGTCAACACACACACACAACGCATGTCAACACACACACACAACGCATGTCAACACACACACACAACGCATGTCAACACACACACACAACGCATGTCACACACACACACAACGCATGTCAACACACACACACAACGCATGTCAACACACACACAAAGCATGTCACACACACACACAACGCATGTCAACACACACACACACAACACATGTCAACACACACACACACCACATGTCAACACACACACACAACACATGTCAACACACACACACAAAGCATGTCAACACACACACACAACACATGTCAACACACACACACAACGCATGTCAACACACACACACAACACATGTCAACACACACACACACACATGTCAACACACACACACAACACATGTCAACACACACACACAACACATGTCAACACAGCACACACACACACACAACACATGTCAACACACACACACACACAAGCATGTCAACACACACACACAAACATGTCAACACATGTCAACACACACACACAACACATGTCAACACACACACACACAACACATGTCAACACACACACACACAACACATGTCAACACACACACACACACACACACACACACACACACAACACATGTCAACACACACACACAACACATGTCAACACACACACACACAACACATGTCAACACACAAAGCATGTCAACACACACACACACACACACACAACACATGTCAACACACACACACACAACACATGTCAACACACAACGCATGTCAACACACACACACATGTCAACACACACACACACATGTCAACACACACACAACATGTCACACACACACACACATGTCAACACACACACACAACACACAACACATGTCAACACACACACACAACGCATGTCAACACACACACACACATGTCAACACACACACACACATGTCAACACACAACACATGTCACACACACACACACATGTCAACACACACACACACATGTCAACACACACACACAACATGTCAACACACACACACACACACATGTCACACACACACACACACACACAACGCATGTCAACACACACACACACAACACATGTCAACACACACACACAGCATGTCAACACACACACACAACACATGTCAACATGTCAACACACACACACACAAAGCATGTCAACACACACACACAACACACACACACACACACACAACATGTCAACACACACACACAACATGTCACACACACACACAACGCATGTCAACACACACACACACACACAAACACATGTCAACACACACACACACAAAGCATGTCAACACACACACACACACACACATGTCAACACACACACACACACACACACACACACAACGCATGTCAACACACACACACACACACACACATGTCAACACACACACACACACACAACATGTCACACACACACACACAACGCATGTCAACACACACACACACACACACACACAACGCATGTCAACACACAACACACACATGTCAACACACACACACACACACACAACGCATGTCAACACACACACACACAACGCATGTCAACACATGTCAACACACACACACACAAAGCATGTCAACACACACACACACACAACGCATGTCAACACACACACACAACGCATGTCAACACACACACACACACAAAGCATGTCAACACACACACACACACAAAGCATGTCAACACACACACACACACACAACACATGTCAACACACACACACACACACAACGCATGTCAACACACACACACACACACAAAGCATGTCAACACACACACACACAACACATGTCAACACACACACACACACACACAACGCACGTCAACACACACACACACAACGCACGTCAACACACACAAACACGACACATGTCAACACACACACACAACGCATGTCAACACACACACACACACACACAACGCATGTCAACACACACACACACAAAGCATGTCAACACACACACACACAAAGCATGTCAACACACACACACACACACACACAACACATGTCAACACACACACACAACGCACGTCAACACACACACACACAACGCACGTCAACACACACACACACACACATGTCAACACACACACACAACATGTCAACACACACACACAACACATGTCAACACACACACACACACACACACACACACACACACACATGTCAACACACACACACACACACACACACACACACATGTCAACACACACACACACACACACACACACACACACACACACACATGTCAACACACACACACACACAACATGTCACACACACACACACACCATGTCAACACACACTGGAAATAAACACACACAACACAATGTTTTGAAACACACAGTTCATATCCACTGTGGACATATTAGGACACACACACAGTGTATATGTGTACACATCACACACACTGTGGTTGTCAACACACATACAGTGTGTACACACACATGTCAACACTGTGGTTGTATACAGTGTGTACTATCGACATACACACACACAACATGTGGTTGTATATCAGTGTGTACATCGACTACTGTGGTTGTATATCAGTGTGTACTACACACTGTGGTTGTATATCACACACAACTATCAACTACTGTGGTTGTATATCAGTGTGTACTATCAACTACTGTGGTTGTATATCAGTGTGTACACAACACTGTGGTTGTATATCAGTGTGTACTACACAGACTCACTGTGGTTGTATATCAGTGGAAATAAAGACACTGTGGTTGTATAAGTAATGTTTTGAAATATCAGAGTTCATATCCACTGTGGACATATTAGGAGTCAACAGTGTATAGTGTGTACTATCGACTACTGTGGTTGTATATCAGTGTGGACTATCGACTACTGTGGTTGTATATCAGTGTGTACTATCGACTACTGTGGTTGTATATCAGTGTGTACTATCGACTACTGTGGTTGTATATCAGTGTGTACTATCGACTACTGTGGTTGTATATCAGTGTGTACTATCGACTACTGTGGTTGTATATCAGTGTGTACTATCGACTACTGTGGTTGTATATCAGTGTGTACTATCGACTACTGTGGTTGTATATCAGTGTGTACTATCGACTACTGTGGTTGTATATCAGTGTGTACTATCGACTACTGTGGTTGTATATCAGTGTGTACTATCGACTACTGTGGTTGTATATCAGTGTGTACTATCGACTACTGTGGTTGTATATCAGTGTGGTACTATCAACTACTGTGGTTGTATATCAGTGTGTACTATCGACTACTGTGGTTGTATATCAGTGTGTACTATCAACTACTGTGGTTGTATATCAGTGTGTACTATCAACTACTGTGGTTGTATATCAGTGTGGACTATCAACTACTGTGGTTGTATATCAGTGTGGACTATCGACTACTGTGGTTGTATATCAGTGTGTACTATCGACTACTGTGGTTGTATATCAGTGTGTACTATCGACTACTGTGGTTGTATATCAGTGTGGACTATCGACTACTGTGGTTGTATATCAGTGTGTACTATCGACTACTGTGGTTGTATATCAGTGTGTACTATCGACTACTGTGGTTGTATATCAGTGTGTACTATCGACTACTGTGGTTGTATATCAGTGTGTACTATCGACTACTGTGGTTGTATATCAGTGTGTACTATCGACTACTGTGGTTGTATATCAGTGTGGACTATCGACTACTGTGGTTGTATATCAGTGTGGACTATCGACTACTGTGGTTGTATATCAGTGTGTACTATCGACTACTGTGGTTGTATATCAGTGTGTACTATCGACTACTGTGGTTGTATATCAGTGTGTACTATCGACTACTGTGGTTGTATATCAGTGTGTACTATCAACTACTGTGGTTGTATATCAGTGTGGACTATCGACTACTGTGGTTGTATATCAGTGTGTACTATCGACTACTGTGGTTGTATATCAGTGTGGACTATTGACTACTGTGGTTGTATATCAGTGTGGACTATCGACTACTATGCATCTATATCAGTGTATTGTGTGTACTAATGACTACTATGCATCTATATCAGTGTATAGTGTGTACTAATGACTACTATGCATCTATATCAGTGTATAGTGTGTACTAATGACTACTATGCATCTATATCAGTGTATTGTGTGTACTAATGACTACTATGCATCTATATCAGTGTATTGTGTGTACTCTATATCAGTGTATAGGGTGTACTAATGACTACTGCGGTTGTATATCAGTGTATAGTGTGTACTAATGAGTACTATGCATCTATATCAGTGTATAGTGTGTACTAATGAGTACTATGCATCTATATCAGTGTATAGTGTGTACTAATGAGTACTATGTGTGTATATCTGTAGTACTGACGGTGCAGTCTTCGGAGCAGGAGGCGATGCAGTGGTCATCAAAGGGGTTCCACTTGACATCCAACACCCTGGCACTGTGACCACACACCCTGGGGTGTTGGGGGTCTACTTTACCAGTCTGGAGAGAACCAAGAGGAGGTAAGGGAGAAGAAGAAAGCCAGGGGAAAGAAGAGGAGGAAGAGGGGAGATACAAATAATGGCTTAAAAAGAGATAGTGAACGTACAACATGATGTATAATGCATTCACTAGGCTTGTCAAGCAATAATTTAACATACACACGACCAAATCAGACCAGTAAAAATCATCTGACAGCAGGAAGAGGAAGTGGTGTAACTAGGAAATTACGTAAACAGGAAGTGAGGTCACCCAGTAACTTGGGAGAGGCTATACCAAAGAGGATGGATATACAGACAAGATGTATGTCTCTCTGCCCCTAACAATGGAATGGGAGTTGTTGTCCACAACGCGGTACGGCGGGCTGTCCAGCTTAAACCTATCCTTTCTTTGGATTGGTGGATACATCTCATTAATGTAATAAATATAAATATTCAATTAGGGTTGGTGAGGGAAGTAGCTAGCTAATGTAGCTAATATCAGCCCAGTAAGGTTGGAAGTAGCTAGCTAGTGTAGCTAATATCAGGCCAGTAAGATTGGAAGTAGCTAGCTAGTGTAGCTAATATCAGGCCAGAAAGGAGAGGGAAGTAGCTAGCTAGTGGAGCTAATTACAGGGCAATAAGGAAAGGGGAGTAGCTAGCTAGTGTAGCTAATATCAGGCCAGTAAGGTTGGAAGTAGCTAGCTAGTGTAGCTAATATCAGGCCAGAAAGTAGAGGGAGTAGCTAGCTAGTGTAGCTAATATCAGGGCAATAAGGAAAGGGAAGTAGCTAGCTGGTGTAGCTAATATCAGGTCAATAAGGAAAGGGAAGTAGCTAGCTAGTGTAGCTAATATCAGGGCAATAAGGAAAAGGAAGTAGCTAGCTGGTGTAGCTAATATCAGGTCAATAAGGAAAGGGAAGTAGCTAGCCAGTGTAGCTAATATCAGGCCAGAAAGGAGAGGGAGTAGCTAGCTAGTGTAGCTAATATCAGGGCAATAAGGAAAGGGAAGTAGCTAGCTAGAGTAGCTAATATCAGGCCAGAAAGGAGAGGGAGTAGCTAGCTAGTGTAGCTAATATCAGGCCAGAAAGGAGAGGGAGTAGCTAGCTAGTGTAGCTAATATCAGGGCAGAAATGAGAGGGAGTAGCTAGCTAGTGTAGCTAATATCAGGCCAGAAAGGAGAGGGAGTAGCTAGCTAGTGTAGCTAATATCAGGCCAGAAAGGAGAGGGAGTAGCTAGCTAGTGTAGCTAATATCAGGGCAATAAGGAAAGGGAAGAGCTAGCTAGCTAGTGTAGCTAATATCAGGGCAGAAAGTGAAGGCTAGCAGCTAAATCAGTCAATAAGGAAAGGGGAAGTAGCTCAGCTAGTCAGTAGCTAGCCAGTAATATCAGGCCAGAAAGGAGAGGGAGTAGCTAGCTAGTGTAGCTAATATCAGGCCAGAAAGGAGAGGGAGTAGCTAGCTAGTGTAGCTAATATCAGGGCAGAAAGGAGAGGGAGTAGCTAGCTAGTGTAGCTAATATCAGGCCAGAAAGGAGAGGGAGTAGCTAGCTAGTGTAGCTAATATCAGGCCAGAAAGGAGAGGGAGTAGCTAATATCAGCTAGTGTAGCTAATATCAGGCCAGAAAGGAGAGGGAGTAGCTAGCTAGTGTAGCTAATATCAGGCCAGAAAGGAGAGGGAGTAGCTAGCTAGGTAGCTAATATCAGGGCAAAGGAGGGAAGTAGCTAGCTAGGAAGTAGCTAGCTAGAGTAGCTAATATCAGGCCAGAAAGGAGAGGGAGTAGCTAGCTAGTGTAGCTAATATCAGGCCAGAAAGGAGAGGGAGTAGCTAGCTAGTGTAGCTAATATCAGGCCAGAAAGGAGAGGGAGTAGCTAGCTAGTGTAGCTAATATCAGGGCAATAAGGAAAGGGAAGTAGCTAGCTAGAGTAGCTAATATCAGGCCAGAAAGGAGAGGGAGTAGCTAGCTAGAGTAGCTAATATCAGGCCAGAAAGGAGAGGGAGTAGCTAGCTAGTGTAGCTAATATCAGGTCAGGGTGACAAGCTTTTGTAGTCCAATAAAAACGGAATGATTCTTAACAATCTCCCGACTTCAGCAGACAAGTTTTACAAATTCTTGAAGAAGTTTCTAGCCACAACCATAAACTAACTGGCTGGGCAGGACTCCTTATGTCTTGGCTGGGAGAGGCTATACAGACTGGCTGGGCAACTAACTGGCGGTAGCGTAGCCTAGTGGTTAGCGTAGCCTAGTGGTTAGCGTAGCCTAGTGATTAGAGCGTTGGACTAGTAACCTGAAAGGTTGCAAGATCAAATCCCAGAGCTGACAAGGTAAAAATCTGCCGTTCTGCCTCTGAACAAGGTAGTTACTTACACCCATTGTTCCTAGGCTGTCATTGTAAATAAGAATTTGTTCTTAACTGACTTGCCTTGTTAAATAAAGGTTAAATAAATAAGGATGAACCAAATCTGTTTTGCCAATCCCCACTCAACTCTCGCTGTGATCTAACATGCATCATCATTTTTTGGGGGGGGCAACGAGGCGTGTCCGTATAGTCTCTCTCCGGTAAACGTACGTGATGGATGGAGAGGACCAAGAAAGCACCGCCCCCGGAGCATTCCGTTACTATGGCAACGAAGCGCGGGTTAACGGAGCAGTAGTGGTTGTCGTGGACGCTGTGTGTGATGGGGATTCCGTGGTAACCGTGGTCTTTGGTGGAGGCCTTACCGTAGACGTGTCGGAACTTAGAACTACGGTACGGAGGGCACCATGACATCTAAGAAGAGGAGGAAGATTACAATGTTAATGATGATGATGATGATGGTTATATGTGAACAGGTGGATACACACAGGTGGTTCAGCTTGTGGGTGTCACTCATATGCACTGCTATTGAGAGGTCCAGTTGGACAACACAGTGGGGTGAGTGAGTGAGTGAGTGAGTGAGTGAGTGAGTGAGTGAGTGAGTGAGTGAGTGAGTGAGTGAGAGAGAGAGTGTGTGAGTGAGTGAGTGAGACAGAATGAGAGAGAGAGAGAGACAGAGTGTGAGTGAGTGAGACAGAGTGTGAGTGAGTGAGACAGAGACAGTGTGTGAGTGAGACAGAGTGTGAGTGAGACAGAGACAGAGAGAGAGAGAGAGAGTGAGACAGAGTGTGAGTGAGTGAGACAGAGACAGAGTGTGTGAGTGAGACAGAGTGTGAGTGAGACAGAGACAGAGTGTGAGTGAGTGAGACAGAGACAGAGTGTGAGTGAGTGAGACAGAGTGTGAGTGAGACAGAGACAGAGTGAGGTTACTCGTGTTTTTCCTGTCCATATCATCTTCCTATAATAAGACTAAGAATAGCCTAACCTTTCTATCGTCCTATTGACTTCTCTCATACATAATGCATCGTTTTCCTCCTGGTTTACTGTGTGTTCTTAGTGAATCTGTAATCCGTAACACCCTCTCCCGTTGCCTGACTGGGACAACAAACAATGGCACACACAACCTTTGAAGTTTGAACTTTAGGGAGGACAATGGAGTCGATAGTGTAATAAGTAATGGAAGACAACACAAAGCAACATACCAACAACTAGTATTACCTCTAAGCAGGAATGGAAATTAAGCTAGCCGGCCAGCTGGCTAGTACTTTTCAGACTGGGCTAGTAGAAAATGTGGCCAGAGCTCTGTGGCTAATTATGTCTTTTCAAGTATCGCATCGCACAGAGTTTGGACCTAATGTTTCCTGGGCTAGTACTAATCACAGTCTATTAGCCCGCCTGGCCAGTGGCATCAATCATCATCAATTAGCCCGGCTGGCCAGTAGGTTCAACCCTCATCAATTAGCCCGGCTGGCCAGTGGCATCAATCATCATCAATTAGCCCGGCTGGCCAGTAGCATCAATCCTCATCAATTAGCCCGGCTGGTCAGTAGCATCATTCATCATCAATTAGCCCGGCTGGTCAGTAGCATCAATCCTCATCAATTAGCCTGGCTGGCCAGTGCAATCAATCATCATCAATTAGCCCGGCTGGTCAGTAGCATCATTCATCATCAATTAGCCCGGCTGGCCAGTGCCTAAGACTGTGTTAGTCCACTGAGCTAAATAAAGCCTAGAGGGATCTGTTGGCAAAATAAGAGTGTTGGGGTCACCAGTAGTGATTTGGGTTTTGACCCCTCACTCACTAGCTCAAATGCACAGCAGGTTACTCACAAAACCACAAAACATTGTTATATACAGTGTCTCTACAAAGTGTTCACACCCTTTCACATGTTGTTGTTGTTGTTGTTGTTACAGCCTGAATTTAAAATGAATTACATTTGTATTTTTCCATCACTGGCCTACACGCAATACCACATGATGTCAAAGTCGAATTATGTTCTTTTAAAAAATATATATATTTACAAATGTATGAAAAATTAAAAGCTGAAATGTGTTGTGTCAATAAGTATTCAACTCCTTTGTTATGGCAAGCCTACATTTTTATTTATTTAACTAAATTAATGAGTAAAAATGTGCTTAATTAAAAAGAAAAAAAAGTCACATTATAAGTTGTATGGATTCACTCTGTGTTCAATAATACTGTTTGATATGATTTTTGAATGACTACCTCATCTCTGTACCCCACACATACAATTATCTGTAAGGTCCCTCATCTCTGTACCCCACACATACAATTATCTGTAAGGTCCCTCATCTCTGTACCCCACACATACAATTATCTGTAAGGTCCCTCCTCTCTGTACCCCCACACATACAATTATCTGTAAGGTCCCTCCTCTCTGTACCCCCACACATACAATTATCTGTAAGGTCCCTCCTCTCTGTACCCCACACATACAATTATCTGTAAGGTCCCTCCTCTCTGTACCCCACACATACAATTATCTGTAAGGGCCCTCCTCTCTGTACCCCCACACATACAATTATCTGTAAGGGCCCTCCTCTCTGTACCCCACACATACAATTATCTGTAAGGTCCCTCAGTAGAGCAGTGAATTTCAAACCAGATTCAACCACAAAGATCAAGGAGGTTTTCCGATGCCTCACAAAGAAGGGCCCCTATTGGTAGATGGGTAAAAAAAAGTTTTTACAGTCATTGAAAATCCCTTTGAACACGATGAAGTTATTAATTACACTTTGGATGGTGTATCAATACACCCAGTCACTACAAAGATACAGGCGTCCTTCCTAACTCAGTTGCTGGAGAGGAAGGAAACCACTCAGGGATTTCACCATGAGGCCAATGGTGACTTTAAAACAGTTAGAGTTTAATGGCTGTGATAGGAGAAAACTGAGGATGGATCAACTTAAATCTGCCTGAAAACCTAATCGCAAGACCTGAAAATGGCTGTTTAGCAATGATCAACAACCAATTTGACAGAGCTTGAATAATTTTGGAAAGAGAAATGGGAATACATTGTACAATCCAGGTGTAGAAAGCTCATTAGACTTACCCAGAACGACTCACATCTCTTAGAGACTTACCCAGAAAGACTCACAGTTCTTAGAGACTTACCCAGAAAGACACACATCTCTTAGACTTACCCAGAAAGACTCACAGTTCTTAGAGACTTACCCAGAAAGACTCACATCTCTTAGACTTACCCAGAAAGACTCACAGCTCTTAGAGACTTACCCAGAAAGACTCACAGCTCTTAGACTTACCCAAAAAGACTCACAGTTCTTAGAGACTTACCCAGAAAGACTCATAGCTCTTAGAGACCCAGAAAGACTCACATCTCTTAGAGACTTACCCAGAAAGACGCACAGCTCTTAGAGACTTAGCCAGATAAGACACACAGCTCTTAGAGACTTAGCCAGATAAGACACACAGCTCTTAGAGACTTACCCAGAAAGACACATCTGTAATCTCTGCCAAAGGTGATTCTAACATGTATTGACTCAGGGAGGTGTGAATACTTATGTAAATGACATTTCTGTATTTCATGTTCAATAAATTTGCAAAGATGTCTAAAAAAACATGTTTTCACTTTGTCATTATAGAGTATTGTTGTGTGTAGATGGGTGAGACATGTCTTTTATTTAATCCATTTGAATTTAGGCTGTAACACAACAAAATGTGGAATAGTTCAAGGGGTATGAATACTTTCTGTAGGCACAGTATAGACAGTACCGTAGCACCCAATATTGCCTAGAATTGTAACAATATAATAATTTACGCCAATTTATCCAAAGCGACATACATTTCTTACGTATGGTTGATTCCGGGAATCAAACCCACTCTCTTGGAGTTGCAATGCTTTTACCATGAGCTACGGAAGACCACGCGTCAACATAGCCTTACTACGGAGGAATCACGCGTCAACATAGCCTGACTACAGAGGAATCACGCGTCAACATAGCCTGACTACGGAGGAATCACGCGTCAACATAGCCTGACTACAGAGGAATCACGCATCAACATAGCCTGACTACGGAGGAATCACGCGTCAACATAGCCTGACTACAGAGGAATCACGCGTCAACATAGCCTGACTACGGAGGAATCACGCATCAACATAGCCTGACTACGGAGGAATCACGCGTCAACATAGCCTGACTACGGAGGAATCACGCGTCAACATAGCCTGACTACAGAGGAATCACGCATCAACATAGCCTGACTACAGAGGAATCACGCATCAACATAGCCTGACTACGGAGGAATCACGCATCAACATAGCCTGACTACGGAGGAATCACGCGTCAACATAGCCTGACTACGGAGGAATCACGCATCAACATAGCCTGACTACAGAGGAATCACGCATCAACATAGCCTGACTACGGAGGAACCACGCGTCAACATAGCCTGACTACGGAGGAATCACGCGTCAACATAGCCTGACTACGGAGGAACCACGCGTCAACATAGCCTGACTACGGAGGAATCACGCGTCAACATAGCCTGACTACGGAGGAATCACGCATCAACATAGCCTGACTACGGAGGAACGTATCAATAAGGGGTCATCTGTTCGCTTTTCTGTTCAAACATGAGACCGTAGCATACGTTTTGAAAAACATCAACAAGTGTTCAAAATGAGTTTAAGAAGCCATCGCCATAATCATGTCTGCTGCTTGGTCTTACCTTTGAGACGGTCCTACACCCAGAGCCTCCGATATAATAATCACCTTTACAGCATCTCATAGACTAACGGACGCTCTCTCTCTGTCTCTGTCTCTGTCTCTGTCTCTGTCTCTGTCTCTGTCTCTGTCTCTGTCTCTGTCTCTGTCTCTGTCTCTGTCTCTGTCTCTGTCTCTGTCTCTGTCTCTGTCTCTGTCTCTGTCTCTGTCTCTGTCTCTCTCTGTCTCTCTCTCTCTCTCTCTCTCTGTCTCTCTCTCTCTCTCTGTCTCTCTCTCTCTCTCTCTCTCTCTCTCTCTCTCTCTCTCTCTCTCTCTCTCTCTCTCTCTCTCTCTCTCTCTCTCTCTCTCTCTCTCTCTCTCTCTCTCTCTCTCTCTCTCTCTCTCTCTCTCTCTCTCTCTCTCTCTCTCTCTCTCTCTCTCTCTCTCTCTCTCTCTCTGTGTGTGTGTGTGTGTGTTTTCTGGCTGAGCACTAGGCGTGGAGTGTCTTAAGTCATTGGGTCGGCAGGGCGGAGGTTTATGTATCGCGGCGGTCATGCATAAATAACACCGCAGGCTACAATACAGGCACATCACTTTCACGGGACGTTGTTTGATACATATTATTTCATTTCATAACAATAGTCAGTCACACTACTATTAGAAACAGCATAACAAACTCACTCGTTCTACCTAAAGCTAGCTAGTGCCTCATACCCCTTGACTTGCACCACATGTTGTCGTTACAGCCTAATTTATAAATGTGACTTACATTCATTTCCCAGTCATCTATCTACACGTTTCAATCGGTGACGTCACTCGCTCTGAGACCTTGAAGTAGTAGTTTCCCCTTCCCCTTGTCATTTAGGTTAGTATTGTGGAGTAACTACAATGTTGTTGATCCATCCTCAGTGTTCTCTAATCACAGCCATTAAACTCTGTGACTGTTTCATTGGCCTCATGTTCAAATCCCTGAGGGGTTTCCTTCCTTTTCACCAACTGAGTTAGGAAGGACACCTGTATCTTTGTAGTGACTGGGGTGTATTGATACACCATCCAAAGTGTAATTAATAACGTCACCGTGCTCAAAGGGATATTTAATGTCTGCTTCCCAATAGGTAAATGTTTTACCCATCTACCAATAGGGGCCCTTCTCTGCGAGGCATCGGAAAACCTCCCTGGTCTTTGTGGTTAAATCTGTGTTTGAAATTCACTGCTGGACTGAGAGGAGGGCCCTTACAGATAATTGTATGTGTGGAGGTACAGAGATGAGGGACCTGACAGATAATTGTATGTGTGGAGGTACAGAGATGAGGGACCTAACAGATAATTGTATGTGTGGAGGTACAGAGATGAGGGACCTAACAGATAATTGTATGTGTGGGGGTACAGAGATGAGGGACCTAACAGATAATTGTATGTGTGGAGGTACTGAGATGAGGGACCTTACAGATAATTGTCTGTGTGGGGTACAGAGATGAGGGACCTTACAGATAATTGTCTGTGTGGGGTACAGAGATGAGGAAGTCATTAATAACATCATGTTAAAACACCATTATTGATCCATGCAACTCGTGTCTGAAGTCTGGAACGCCGTGTCTGGAGTCTGGAACGCCGTGTCTGGAGTCTGGAACGCCGTGTCTGGAGTCTGGAACGCCGTGTCTGGAGTCTGGAACGCCGTGTCTGGAGTCTGGAACGCCGTGTCTGGAGTCTGGAACGCCGTGTCTGGAGTCTGGAACAACGTGTCTGGAGTCTGGAACAACGTGTCTGGAGTCTGGAACAACGTGTCTGGAGTCTGGAACAACGTGTCTGGAGTCTGGAACAACGTGTCTGGAGTCTGGAACAACGTGTCTGGACGCCTATCTGGCGTCTGGAACGCCTGTCTGGAACGCCTATCTGGAGTCTGGAACGCCTGTCTGGAGTCTGGAACACTGTGTCTGGAGTCTGGAACGCCTGTCTGGAGTCTGGAACGCCTGTCTGGAGTCTGGAACGCCTGTCTGGAGTCTGGAACGCCTGTCTGGAGTCTGGAACACCTGTCTGGAGTCTGGAACGCCTGTCTGGAGTCTGGAACGCCTGTCTGGAGTCTGGAACGCCTGTCTGGAGTCTGGAACACCGTGTCTGGAGTCTGGAACACCTGTCTGGAGTCTGGAACGCCTGTCTGGAGTCTGTGTCTGGAGTCTGGAACGCCTGTCTGGAGTCTGGAACTCCTATCTGGAGTCTGGAACGATAAGAGTCTGGAACTCCTATCTGGAGTCTGGAACGATAAGAGTCTGGAACGCCTATCTGGAGTCTGGAACGCCTATCTGGAGTCTGGAACGCCTATCTGGAGTCTGGAACACCTATCTGGAGTCTGGAACACCTATCTGGAGTCTGGAACACCTATCTGGAGTCTGGTGGAACTCCTATCTGGAGTCTGGTGGAACTCCTATCTGGAGTCTGGTGGAACTCCTATCTGGAGTCTGGTGGAACTCCTATCTGGAGTCTGGTGGAACTCCTATCTGGAGTCTGGTGGAACTCCTATCTGGAGTCTGGAACTCCTATCTGGAGTCTGGAACGATAAGAGTCTGGAACACCTATCTGGAGTCTGGAACGCCTATCTGGAGTCTGGAACGCCTATCTGGAGTCTGGAACGCCTATCTGGAACGCCTATCTGGAGTCTGGAACGCCTATCTGGAGTCTGGAACACTGTGTCTGGAGTCTGGAACACTGTGTCTGGAACACCTATCTGGAGTCTGGAACACCTATCTGGAGTCTGGAACACCTATCTGGAGTCTGGAACTCCTATCTGGAGTCTGGAACGCCCGCCTATCTGGAGTCTGGAACGCCCGCCTATCTGGAGTCTGGAACGCCCGCCTATCTGGAGTCTGGAACGCCTATCTGGAGTCTGGAACGCCTATCTGGAGTCTGGAACGCCTATCTGGAGTCTGGAACGATAAGAGTCTGGAACGCCTATCTGGAGTCTGGAACGCCTAAGAGTCTGGAACGCCTATCTGGAGTCTGGAACGCCTATCTGGAGTCTGGAACGCCTATCTGGAGTCTGGAACGCCTATCTGGAGTCTGGAACTCCTATCTGGAGTCTGGAACGATAAGAGTCTGGAACGCCTATCTGGAGTCTGGAACGCCTATCTGGAGTCTGGAACGCCTATCTGGAGTCTGGAACGCCTATCTGGAGTCTGGAACGCCTATCTGGAGTCTGGAACACCTATCTGGAGTCTGGAACACTGTGTCTGGAACACCTATCTGGAGTCTGGAACACCTATCTGGAGTCTGGAACACCTATCTGGAGTCTGGAACACCTATCTGGAGTCTGGAACACTGTCTGTTGCCATTGTTTCCCTATTGACATGATGGACACAATCCTATATTGTCATTCATTTTATTGTAATTACATTCAAACTTCTGCAGTTCTATTAAAAACATACATTTACATTTTAAATATAAAAACGTCTGTCCACAGTACAAGTCAGCTGGATTTGAGGACATGTGAAAGATGAGAAGATGGATGGATCTGAATGATCTCTCCCTATCACAGACTGACCAGGCGAAAAGCTATGATGACACTTGTTAAATCAACTTCAGATCAGTATAGATGGAGCGGAGGAGATTAAAGATTTTTAAAAAATGTAAAGCCTTGAGATAATTGAGACATGGATTGTGTATGTGCCATTCAAAGGTTAAATCGGTAAGGCAAAATGTTTAAGTGCCTTTGAACGGGGTACGGTAGTAGGTGCCAGGTGCACCGGTTTGTGTCAAGAACTTCCAACGCTGCTGTTTTTTTCACCCTCAACAGTTTCCCGTGTGTATCCAGAATGGTCCACCACCCAAAGGACATCTAGCTAACTTGACACAACCGTGGGAAGCATTGGAGTCAACCTGGGCCAGCATCCCTGTGGAACGCTTTCGACACCTTGTAGAGTCCCCGACGAATTGAGGCTGTTCTGAGGGGAAAAGGGGGAGGTGCAACTCCATATTAGGAAGGTGTTCTTAATGTTTAGAACACTCAGTATTCAGCTGTTCTGAGGAGAAAAGGGGGGGGGGGGATAAAACATATCCGTTTTGAGAAGACTGTCCAGTTTCCTGTCAGACAGGATAGAAGTGGTGAAACAGTATATGGTATTTGGACGCAAACTTCCTGTCTAACAAACTCCACCGTAATCGTCCATCACGAGAGATCCATCAGTACAGAGAACGGTGTGGAAGCAGTCCTCCAACACTGGATCTGAGGAGATCCGACTGGTGGTTGCGATTTGATTGGTGGGTTCAGGCAGAGGATCTGATTAGTGGGTTCAGGCAGAGGAGAGGATTTGATTGGTGGGTTCAGGCAGAGGAGAGGATTTGATTGGTGGGTTCAGGCAGAGGAGGACTCATCCACTTCTAGAGCGTCGGAGATCAAGATGGAGATCTGAGAAAACGATGGTCTCTCTTCTGCTCTCTAGAGGGGGGGAGAGAGAGAGAGAGGAGAGACGGAAGAGAGCGAGAGAGAGCGAGAGGGAGGGAGAGAGTTACAACAGTTACAATTCAGTCAATTGAAATGAATAAATTAGGTCCTAATCTATGGATTTCACATGACTGGGAATACAGATATTCAACTGTTCATCACAGATACCTAAATAAAGGTAGGGGCGTGGATCAGAAACTCAGTCAGTATCTGGTGTGACCATCATTTGCCTCATGCAGCGTGACACATCTCCTTCACATAGAGTTGATCAGGCTGTTGGTGGTGGCCTGTGGAATGTTGTCCCACTCCTCTTCAACGGCTGTGTGAAGTTGCTGGATATTGGCAGGAACTGGAACAAGCTGTTGGTCACATCGATCCAGAGCATCCCAAACATGCTCAACAGGTGACATGTCTGGTGAGGATGCGGGCCAGATCGTTGCGACATGGGCCTGTGCATTATCATGCTGAAACGTGAGGTGATGGTGGTGGATGAATGGCACAACAACGGGCCTCAGGATCTCTTCACTGTATCTCTGTGCATTCAAATTGGCATCGATAAAATGCAATTGTTTTCGTTGTCCGTAGATTGTGCCTGCCCAATCAGCAAACCGCCCAATCGGCAAACCGCCCAATCGGCAAACCGCCCAATCGGCAAACCGCTCGCCCACACAACGCCATACACGTGATCTGCGGTTGGCCAGATGGACGTACTGCCAAATTCTCCCAAACAACGTTGGAGGCGGCTTATGGTAGAGAAATTAACTAAAATTGTCTTGACAAAAGCTCGGGTGGCCATTCCTCCAGTCACTATGCTAATTGCATGCTCCCTAAAAACTGTGTCCCCCAGCACAAGGTGCACCTGTGTAATGATCATGCTGTTTATTCATCGTCTTGATATGCCACACCTGTCAGGGTGGATGGATTATCTTGGCAAAGGAGAAATGTTCACTAACAGGGATGTAAACAAATCTGTGCACAAAATATGAGAGAAATAAGCTTTTTATGCAAATTGAATATTTATAGGATTTTTTTTATTTCAGCTCATGATAAAATGGGACCAACACTTTACATGTTGCATTTATATTTGTTTTTAGTGTATCTTCTGCCTCAAACATTCACAATACACAAAGTAGGAAGTGGGAAAGCAGGAAGTGGGAAAGCAGGAAGCGTATGATGTACCTCGTGCCAGCAGCGCAGCATGATGTCATAGATGTTGGGCGTGGCCTTCTTGGGTCTGTAGAGGCGATGTCCTTCTAACACCATCATCACTACCTCGTGGTTCGGGTTGTGTTCAAATGGCATCTTCCCCTCTGTAAACACCTCCCACATCAACACACCTGACACACACACACACACACACATCAATAGGCCGTCCTCACACACACACATCAACAGACCATCCTCACACACACACACATCAACAGACCATCCTCACACACACACATCAACAGACCATCCTCACACACACACATCAACAGACCATCCTCACACACACACATCAACAGACCATCCTCACACACACACATCAACAGACCGTCCTCACACATCAACAGACCATCCTCACACACACACATCAACAGACCATCCTCACAAACACACACACATCAACAGGCCGTCCTCACAAACACACATCAACAGACCATCCTCACAAACACACACACATCAACAGACCATCCTCACACACACACACACATCAACAGACCATCCTCACACACACACACACATCAACAGACCATCCTCACACACACACATCAACAGACCATCCTCACACACACACATCAACAGACCATCCTCACACACACACACACATCAACAGACCATCCTCACACACACACACACATCAACAGACCATCCTCACACACACACATCAACAGACCATCCTCACACACACACATCAACAGACCGTCCTCACACACACACATCAACAGACCGTCCTCACACACACACATCAACAGACCGTCCTCACACATCAACAGACCGTCCTCACACACACACATCAACAGGCCGTCCTCACACATCAACAGACCATCCTCACACATCAACAGGCCATCCTCACACATCAACAGACCATCCTCACACACACACATCAACAGACCATCCCCACACATCAACAGACCGTCCTCACACACACATCAACAGACCGTCCTCACACACACATCAACAGACCGTCCTCACACACACATCAACAGACCATCCTCACACACACACATCAACAGACCATCCTCACACATCAACAGACCATCCTCACACATCAACAGACCATCCTCACACATCAACAGACCATCCTCACACACACACACACACATCAACAGACCATCCTCACACACACACACATCAACAGACCATCCTCACACATCAACAGACCATCCTCACACATCAACAGACCATCCTCACACATCAACAGACCATCCTCACACACACACATCAACAGACCATCCTCACACACACACATCAACAGACCATCCTCACACATCAACAGACCATCCTCACACATCAACAGACCATCCTCACACATCAACAGACCATCCTCACACATCAACAGACCATCCTCACACACACACATCAACAGACCATCCTCACACACACACACATCAACAGACCATCCTCACACATCAACAGACCATCCTCACACATCAACAGACCATCCTCACACATCAACAGACCATCCTCACACATCAACAGACCATCCTCACACACACACATCAACAGACCATCCCCACACATCAACAGACCGTCCTCACACACACATCAACAGACCATCCTCACACACACATCAACAGACCGTCCTCACACACACATCAACAGACCGTCCTCACACACACACACATCAACAGACCATCCTCACACATCAACAGACCATCCTCACACATCAACAGACCATCCTCACACATCAACAGACCATCCTCACACACACACACACACATCAACAGACCATCCTCACACACACACACACATCAACAGACCATCCTCACACACACACATCAACAGACCATCCTCACACATCAACAGACCATCCTCACACATCAACAGACCGTCCTCACAAACACACACACATCAACAGACCGTCCTCACACACACACATCAACAGACCATCCTCACACATCAACAGACCATCCTCACACACACACATCAACAGACCGTCCTCACAAACACACACACATCAACAGACCGTCCTCACACACACACACATCAACAGACCATCCTCACACATCAACAGGCCGTCCTCACAAACACATCAACAGGCCGTCCTCACAAACACATCAACAGGCCATCCTCACAAACACATCAACAGACCGTCCTCACACATCAACAGGCCGTCCTCACAAACACACATCAACAGGCCGTCCTCACAAACACATCAACAGGCCATCCTCACAAACACATCAACAGGCCGTCCTCACAAACACATCAACAGGCCGTCCTCACAAACACATCAACAGGCCGTCCTCACACACACATCAACAGGCCGTCCTCACAAACACACATCAACAGGCCGTCCTCACAAACACACATCAACAGGCCGTCCTCACACATCAACAGGCCGTCCTCACACATCAACAGGCCGTCCTCA